>NC_054375.1:29077193-29154693 GCF_017654675.1 Xenopus laevis
CTCAGTCAGAAGCCACAAGTCACCTGCTGTCAGTAATTTGCACCCACATCCTAATTTACGCCTTGCATTAAAATACATCATCACTCAAAATCCTCAAATGCGGAAGGAGTGCAATTGGTGGGCGAGGGGGGGATTAGAGGTAGTGCTAGGGCAGGTGGAGCCAAAATACATCCCAATAACTAAGAAAAAGAAATATAGCCAAAGCAAATGTTATGCACAACTGATGTGAGTGCAAAAAACAGATATGTATACTTTCATTCCTGGTTTGTTTGGATCAAATACCCACAGTATACAACACTGAATTGCCAACAACGCACCAGAAATATGCATACTTTACATTGCAAGGCCCCTGGGAGTGAAAACTGACCATGCACTTGAAGAGCCACTTATTTGGAAATCTTTCCACAATATCGAGCTGTGCTATATTGGGCTGATCCAATTGTTGGAACACATTAACATCAACAAGCCTGTGCGGTCCTCGTGTTGACTGGAGTCCAATCAATATCTGGCCAATTTCTGGTCAGTTATCATTTGGGGAACCCTACTGGAAGGCTCTTTACATGGATCAATAATCTGCTGACTCACTCTATCTGCAGCTTTTATTGGGCTGAGTAAAGCCACTTTAAGTGTACACATTCTGGCAAATCTAAAATGGGTAAGGGTCTGGCCACATGGCGGCGACTAATCTCCCCCCGATCTGCCTTCTGGGGGCAGGCACTCAGAGCGCTTTGTTTTCCGAAGCCGCCCAAACTTTCCTTGTGAGACAACTATGGGCGACTTTGGAAAACGAAGTGCTCAGAGTGCCTGCCCCCAAGCGATTTTAATTTCAGCCAGCAGAAGGCAGATCGGGGAGATTTTGAATAGAGGAGATTTCTTGCCTGGCGACTAATCCCCCCGAATCTGCCCATGTGGCCAGACCCTAAATATGTCTTTTTTAATATAAACTACTAAACAGCAAGGCTGTGGATTTTATGCAATTTCTGAAAATTACCTGTTTGTATTTTACAACATCATTAATGCTAGGGGTCCCCTGAACAGTTTGATTCCCAATATGCACATAGTTACCAAACTATATGGCATGCAGATGCCCCAAAATGTGCATATGTATCTTCATGGCCAATTTGGGCTGCCACCTTTCTGTTTTTGGGGCAGGGGTGGTGATGTTAGGGGTATGCACTTGCATATTCATAAAATATTCATGTTGCAGAAGACACCCTGGTAAGATTTGTCATTGTTCAACTAACGTGCATATTTTTCATTTCTCATAAGGCATTTGGATTTATGACGCGTGTGGCCCTGCAAGCTGAGAAAATGAATCACCACCCAGAATGGTTTAACGTGTACAACAAGGTAATTCATGACTTTTATATTCCATCACCTGAGTTTAAACCACAGTGGATTTTGTTTAGAATATCACTTTACAAGGATTGTATTAGCCCAATGGGAATTGAGCTTCCTGCTAAGCCTTACACTGTGGAGACCTGACCTCCCCAGGAGGCCATTCCTAAAGGCCAGAACAGAAGAATCTTTGTCAGGTGTCAAAATATATTTGTTTCCTGTGCTGCTTCGCTGTTTTTAATAGCATTCGGTATTACATAATTTTTCTAGATTTGGAAGCGTAGTCCGTTTTTTATATTATTGCCGATGTTCCAGTACATAACGGAAGAAAAGATAACCACTTACCTCTAACTGTTTTAAATGTGGGCACCTACCCAATCAGCAGATTAGAACCTTAATGAGTCATAGGGGCTGCTCTGGAACATAGAGTTAAAGGAGAACTAAAGCTTTACAAAGAAGTAGGTTAGAAATGTTGTACATTATGTTTTGAGGTTTTGTATCAGCCCAAAGCCACCTCAGCCCTTTAGCAGTGAAGATCTGTTACTCTGAAGATGTCCCTGTAGCCCCCCGTCTTCTTTTCTGTTGAGGCACAACCCGTACTCTGTGGTGTTTTCATTTCCCTGAGCTTAGGGCCTGACAATATACTGTGTATATAGAATATATATTAATTACGAGGCTAGTAGTTAATTCAGATTCCTAGGCATGTCAACTCTAAACCAACAATCTGCTCTGTAACATTAGCTTATTTGACAGGCAACCCGCATTTTCTTCTTAATGATTTTCCATGACCCCCAAGCTTCACTTTTCAACAGCTGTTCAAAGTACACTGAGCATGTGTAGTGTCACTGACACTCCTAACAAAGATGAGGAGTTCCTGTGCACAATTTTGAAGGCCTGGATCATTATAGAGATGCTGAAGCTTTAGGCTGGTTCATTAAGCTTAATATATAAAATATGACATTTCTAGCCATATATTTTTAGGGTATAATTCAAAAAAAAAAAAGCTGCATTTTTCACTCAAAGTCCCATAATTTTACATCTTGAGTAGATACAATATCCCACTAATACATTGCTCTACTGGTGCAGATGTACCTGATGGTACGTTCCAATGACTCTGCTCAGTGGTATAACAGCTCCTCCAATGTCACCTATGTCAACTCTGTCAATCCCCTTAATTATAAGAGCCATGTTTCCTTGTAAATACAGATATGGGACCTGTTATCCAGAATGCTTGAGACCTGGGGTTTTCCAGATAACAGGTCATTCTGTTATTCGGATCATCATACCTTAAGTCTATGAGAAAATCGTGTAAACATTAAATAGACCCAATAGGCTGGTTTGCTTCCAATAAGGATTAATTATATCTTAGTTTGAATCAAGTACAAAGTACTGATTTATTATTATAGAGAAAATGGAATTCATTTTTTAAAACCTGGATTATTTGGATAAAATGGAGTCTACGGGAGACGGCCTTTCCGTAATTCAGAACTTTCTGGATAACGGGTTTCCGGATAATGTATCCCAGACCTGTAATGCTAATTTTGTTTTGTGAACAGGGCCATGGCTCTGGCCACCAATATTAGTAAGCACAGGTATGGGACCTGTTGTCCAGAATGCTCGGGACATAGGGTTTTCCAGGTAAGGGATCTTTACATAATTTGGATCAATATACTTTAAAGGAACAGTTCAGTGTAAAAATAAAAACTGGGTAATAGATAGGATGTGCAAAATAAAAAAATGTTTCTAATATAGTTAGTTATCCAAAAATGTTTAAAGGCTGGAGTGAATGGATGTTTACCATAATAGCCAGAATCCAACTTCCTACTTTCCAGCTCTCTAACTCTGAGTTAGCGACTTGAAGGGGGCCACATGGGACATAACTGTTCAGTGATTTTGCAATTGATCCTTAAGATGCAGCTGACTAACTCAGAGTTAGAGAGCTGAAAAGCATGAAATTGGATTCTGGCTATTGTATTAGACATCCAGACACTCCAGCCGTTATAAATTAAATTTTTGGCTAACTAACTATATTAGAAACATTTTTTTATTTTGCACAGCTTATCTATTTACACAGTTTTTATTTTTACACTGAACTGTTCCTTTAAGCATGTACTGAAAGGATTCTTTATCTGGAAAGATGTCTGCCCTATGTCTGCTTGACATTACAGAGCAATAGCTCAAAGCAGTCTTGTTGGCTACTCTATATTTGATTGCAATCCACATGACCTAGAAAACAGAATCCCCCGTGTGTGCTGCTGTAAATGGATTGAAATAATGCTTACAAAGCTGTTTCTACTATAACAGTTTGATATATTTTTTTCTGCAGGTTCAGATAACTCTGACTACACATGACTGTGGAAGGCTGACCAAGAAAGACCTGAAACTTGCCCAGTTTATTGAAAAAGCTGCCACATCATAGGCAATGAGTAAAGCACAGGTGATTTTGAAGCCTTTTAGTTTTGTGCACAGTATATACCTGTGTAATGGGGACACTGACAGATGGACGTACAGGATTACGGACACCAGGACGAATGGCACAAGTTGTTCTCATGTTTTGATGTTTTGATTTGCTCCCATATGAATAAATGTAAATCAAACCCTGCACTTAATGCCTAAATTGTTTGTTTGATAGCAATTCCGCAATCCAGGGAACAAAGTAATACACAATTTTGACAATTAATATTAATAAACAAATTCAGATATGTTCATCCTCCCTTATATGAGAAAAATACTGTCATTCATTGTTAGGTTATTTGATAGACAGGAGACCTAAGGATTTATGTACATTCACAACTGCAGTCATGCCCTCCCCCCTGCAGTCAGTTGCACGTAACATGCTTCAAAATGCACTCCTTGCACTTCCGCATAGTTGCACCAAAGGAATAGGGAGCACACATCACTCGCATGCTGAAAAACTGAAATGACACCAGCCAACACTGGAAATTATCCCAGCAAACAACAAAAATTATACCAGGCAGACTTCGAAAATATCCAGCGCAGCTGCAAGAAATTTGCAATAAAGCGCAGTTGCGTTTATTCTGCAAAATTGGTCAAAATTGCAATAGATGCAATGACAATGTTATTCTGAGGGAAATTTTTTATCTGAACTGCATAAGAAAAACCATAGACAGTGGGACAAAGTACGGGTATTGGACCTATAATCTAGAATGCTCGGGACCTGGTGGTTTCCAGTTAAGGGGTCTTCTGTAATTTGGATCTCCATACCTTAAATCTACTAGAAAATCATGTAAACATTAAATAAAGCCAATTGCCTGGTTTTGCCTCCAATATGGATTAGTTGTATCTTAGTTTGGATCAAGTACAAGCTACTTTTTTATCATTACAGAGGAAAATAATATCAATTTAAATCAATTTATTATATAAATTTTTATAATATCAATTTATTAAAATGAGTCTATGGCAGATGGACTTCCCGTAATTCGGAGTTTTCGGGATAACAGATCCTATACCTGTAGTGGATTTTTCTTATACAACAATTGCCTGTTTTTTGTGGGAAAAAATCACACTTAGCTCATTGCTCTTGTGAACGTACATGCGCCTTTTAGGGTGCAATGTAATAAAAGACTCAAGTTTTAGGAAAATTGTACTATAAGAAAGTAAAATCACTATTTCCAGATTAATACTGTGCTCATTGTTCGCGATATACCAAAATCCAGGACTTGGTTTGTGGTTTGGCTAAATACTGAACTGAATCTGAACCCTTATGTCAGGTGTCTTCAAAACCTGTATAGTATATAGCTTTATTTGATTTTTATTGTTTCAAATATGAATATGTGAATTGGGGTTCTGATTCAGTTCAGTATTTAGCCGAATCGCTTGTAGTTCAAGATTTGCAGCAACATTTTTCTGGTGCAAAATACATTTTTCCTTAGAAACTGGTAGAAATGTCAAAACAAGCAATCTTTTTTTCTGCTAGTGAATGAAGTGATACTGACTCACAAAGTTAAATAAACAAGGTAAACCTTGTTCTTGCAGGGGGCAATTTTTTCCATTGTGCATATTTTTCCCTTACCATTTTTAGTACATAGGGCCATTAGAATGTTTAGATAACATGTTTGTAATGATCATATGTTCTTTGCATTTAGGATGTAGATGTGAGTGGACTACTTATAGAAAACAATTACAGGTGCTGAATGGTAAGTTCATTTTGTGTTAAAAAGATGGTTTAATCTTGCCTCTTCCAGTAATAGGAAGTAAATCACATACAAGGTATTAATTTGAAAGAGCACAGTTTTTTTTCACTAATTGTGTTGACCCCTTTATTCTTTATCTATTTTCAATTCATGCCAAGGCTTTTGAGTTGTTCTCCTTTAAATTAACTCTTAGTATGATGTAGACAGTGATATTCTGAGACACTTTGCAATTGGTTTTCATTTTTTATTATTTGTGGTTTTCGAGTTATTTAGCTTTTTATTCAGCAGTTCTTCAGTTTGCAATTTCAGCAATCTGGTTGCTAAGTTCCACCTTACCCTAGAAACCATACATTGAATTATATAAGAGATAGAAATATGAATAGGATAGTGCTTGAATAGAAAGATGATTAATAAACAGTAGCAATAACTTAAAATTTGTAGCCTTACAGAGCACTTGTTTTTTAGATGTTGTCAGCGACCCCCATTTGAAAACTAGAAGAAAAAAGACAAATAATTCAAAAACTATAAACCATGAAGACCAATTGAAAAGTTGTGTAGAATTAGCCATTCTATAACATACTAAAAGTTAAGTTAAAGGTGAACCACCCTTTTAATATTTATCAATCAATGACACATTCTGCCACTAGATGGAGCATTCAAAATGAAAAGTAAAAGCAGAGAAAGCTGCTAACATCCTTGGAAATGTCATTGCTGCAAAAGCTCCAGGCATCATTGAAACCTTCCATTCATTTCACTTCTAGAAAAAATACAGTACCTTTTAGCATATTGACTATAGATGAAATGCCCATATTGGATGTGTAGTTGGGGCATGGTTAGATGATAGGAGCCGCAGCTTCTACTTACTTCCATTCGGGTACACCAGTGTGAGTCTGAGGGGCCTGAATAGATCAATCTACATATTGTTTATTTCCAGTGAATGCAATTTTATCATCTAGGTACGTCGACAAATTCCATGCACCTTACATGGTAATAAGCAAATGGGAAGCCAGCATACCACAAAGCTGCAGGATTTACTTATATTAATACCAGCACTGACGTTTTATTTCCTTTAAAAACAGTACATACACATACATAAATGGCTGACCTGCTACTTCTTTAACTGATGCACCATAACTAATGCAATACTCAATTAAAACTTTCTCTGTTGTTCTCAAGTTTATTTCCAGCATTAACATAATTTAAGGTTTCCATGCAGGGTCAGACTGGTCCAGCAAAGTATTAGAGGATCTCCCAGTGGACTCCGTGTAGGACACAGCACCTACTGTATATAAAAAAAAAACTATTTAGTACTATCTTTATTTAATTGCTGTGAGAATGGCCTTAGGGTATTTGGGTCTCCGGTGAGCCCTAGGAATCACAGCTCAATGCTTGATCCATGTCACTCAATGTCTGTCAGCTGAATGGACTGTTAGCATGGCAGGTATCTCTCATTGGCTTTGGTAATGGAGAACTCTTTTCTGTATGTGTAGACAACGGCACTACATTATATAGAATGGATTCAACAAATAGCAAGTATAAGCTGGGTAATATACATAAAAGGGAGATTTTTATTGTAGGATTTTGTCAACTGATGTAACAAACCATTTTCTTATGATAGTTATATAGTGATTACTATGGTATTAAATTAATCAATGGTGGAAATTTCCCAGGCTCAAGATGTGCTCATTGAGAAGTCTTGTTTAGACTTAGAATTAAGAATATAGACAACTTATAAATAAGCTCCATGTAAGGGTCAAGGTAAGCCATATATATATACGAAGCATATCTATGCAGGTATACATTTAGCATGTGAAATGTTAAAGAAAAGAGGGAGTAGGTTTGTTCAGAGTGTAGCACATGGTGGGTCATATGTCCAGGTGTGAGTATGGATTGGGCCCAGTTCTTTACAACTGCAGAAGAGAAGAAAAAAAGAAGAGAAAAAAAGCTTGTGGGCTGCTGTTATGAACCATATAAATATAATGGCAGTTTATCATGCTGGTGGAAACACTTTTCATTGATTTTTTATACTGAAATCCATTTTACTTAGGCGATGGATGTCTGGAGATCCAATTCCCAGGCTGCACAATATTTCAGTTGCTGGTTAGTGGGGGGAAGCTTCACTGTATATATAAACTGCATCCAGCTGTTCTAAGGGGGGATTACATCTGCTTTCAAAGATCCTTCTAATGTGGGAGATATTGGTTTGTGAGTTGATAAAATTACAGTGTTAAATATATAGGTACACCTCCATCATGGGAAGTTTCTGGTATTACTGGATATAGTCTATTGATTTAATTCCCCTTGATGTAAGTAAATCATAGATTTAGTCAGGTTATTGGCTGTCCACAAGTTAAACTGCTTAGCCTCTAATCCGGGTCGGAAGTCAAATTCTGGTTGCAGAATATGGTTCGACTTGTATGCACACAAAGCTGGGACTGATTTGCTAATGTAGGGGCTAAATTGCACCTGTTGCCCATAGCAACTCATCAGTAATTCATTTTGATCAGTTTACTACAAGTAAGGAAATTAAAACAAAAATCTTATTAGATTTTGACCTAGGCTGATTTTAACACCTACATGATGGCAGATCAAGGCTGGAATTTCATGTGTACATATTGCCTACATTGCTGAAATGGACTTCAATAGCAGGTCTAGCCACTGAAGCACACTAAACTCCTTTATTCATAGTATAGTATAGTAGCACAGACAAATGGGCCGATTCACCAAGGGTCGAATATCGAGGGTTAATTAACCCTCGATATTCAACTGGGAATTAAAATCCTTCGACTTCGAATATCGAAGTCGAAGGATTTTAGCGCAAATAGTGCGATCGAATGATCTAAGGATTATTCATTAGATCGAACGATAAAATCCTTCGAATCGAACGATTCGAAGGATTTAAATCCAACGATCGAAGGAATATCCTTTGATCAAAAAAACTTAGGAAAGCCTATGGGGACCTTCCCCATAGGCTAACATTGAGTTCGGTAGCTTTTAGATGGCGAACTAGGGGGTCAAGTTTTTTCTTAAAGAGACAGTACTTCGACTATCGAATGGTCAAATAGTCGAACGATTTTTAGTACGAATCCTTCGATTCGAAGTTGTGGTCGAAGTAGCCCATTCGATGGTCGAAGTAGCCCAAAAAACACTTCGAAATTCGAAGTTTTTTTTATTTCGAATCCTTCACTCGAAGTTAGTGAATTGGCCCCAAAGTGTTTTTTGCTCTTCTAGAAGCCCAGCTTGAAGACCAGCTAGATATTCTTTGGAATATTAATGAATGCCTGATACAGCAATAATTTTTCTCTAGCTGTAACAGTGTTCTGAGCTAAGTTTCTGCCAGGTAACATCAGTTGAAGTAAATACAGGCATTTTATTATTTTTAGAAATGTTCCAAGACTGGAAATTGTGAAACCTATAATACAGCAAGAAAAAAAAAATAGTTTTGATATCATTCGAATTACCAATATGATATGCCTAATAAGGCAACATGATGTTGATCGTAGGGTAATCCCTTGCCATTTTTAGCAGTTGGCCCCAAGAAATCAATTAGTCCTTCTCTTTCTATGAATGTCAAAACTGAGAAGCCAATATTCAACCATACAACCATATGTGGAACATGCTATTCAAAGCTGAATTGTGCCCAATATTTCTAACCAGACTTTCCTTTCACTGATCGTTTCCGTCTAGGCTACCTCAGCCTTATTGCTAACTTTCCACTGGTTTCAGGACCTGTTCTGTCCCAGTAGTACTTCTGTATACCTATCACTGTGCCGAAATGAACTGCCAAACACTGGTGTATAAGGGCATTTTACCTTTACAAAACCATATATATATATATATATATAATTTATGTGAGGGTATGGAGGGGTTGGTGTGAGTGTGTGTATGTATGGATTCTGGGTTTCATGTGGAGGGGTTGAACTTGATGGACTTTGGTCTTTTTTCAATCCAATTTAACTATGTAATACTATGTAATTTTCATCAACTAATTCAGCAACCAAATAAATTTTCACAAAATGTTAAACAATAGAAAGAAACTGAAAAAAGTCAGCATCTGTGCAGCTGTCTTTGAAAACACAAAATGTTTTTGAACTGCCCCTTTTAAAAACAATACAAGCAGTTGTTTCAGTGAAATGACAGAACAGCAGAGAGCTCAGCAATATAATTTCTGGTGTTGATTCTGTGGATAGTAGCCTAAACACCTGATAAGCCTGTGATAAACATTATCTAATTTATTGTCAATGATCTGCTCTGACTTCTCAAATGACATGTGGTTCTTATCTTCCTGTCTGGATTTAAAATATCAGTGCACCAAAGGATATGTTTGCTCTGGGAACTGAAAGCGTGGGGCAAAGTCCTACATACAGCGATGTAATGTACCGTAAATGGCCACCAGCCTGGAAACTATCTTCCTACTCCAAGATGGCAATTGGACCAGTCTTTGGATCAGCCAGCCTGGGAACTGTAATACCTAATATATAATACTGATGTAGGGGAGCTATATATTTTTGTCTCTCCTCGGTGGTGTTCTGTGTAAGGAGGGGGAAGAGTCCTCACTCCTGTGAGCTGACTGGAAGTAAGTGCTGCTGTGAGGGAGCAGCAGCAAAGTGAAAGCAAGGTGCTGCAAGCTCCCACATATTACTGTGTATGAAAGTCATTAGGGAACCCTAGTGGCAGAAAAGCGCATTCTATTTAAGCTGGCCATAGACTCAAAGATCTTTCCCCGATATGCCACGAACGGCATGGCTATATCGGGGGTAATTGAATGTTCGGCCGTATGGTCGAACGATCGAATTACGATATGCCAAGGGGCTCCGTCGGAAGCCCCCATAAACGGGCAGGTAAGCTATCAAATTGGTCTAAACGACCGATATCGGCAGCTTTATCTGCCCATGTATGGCCAACTTTAGGGTGTGGAATGAAAGTGTGTTCTTCTCTAGACACAAAAAGCCAAAGGGAGTCCTTCCTACATAAGTGGGAATCCCCCTAGAAAATATTATGTAGAGATGATTGTGGCTGGCAGGCTGTATGTTTTAAGGTTATTTAAAAGTACAATGTCCTGTAAATAAAACCTTCAACCCTTGCTCTGTGTGTAGGGTTGCCACCTTTTCTGGAAAAAAATACCGGCCTTCCTGTATATTTATCTTTTTTCCCTATTAATAGCATTGGGATCAGCCATCATTTTTACTAGCCAGGCCGGTAAAATACCGGCCAGGTGGCAACCCTATCTGTGTGTGTGATTGCAGATGAGAGAAGTTCCCAGGAGGGGTATTACAGCTCAGTCTGTCCTGACCCTGGGTGGAGTCAGAGCAAATCGAAGTGTATCTACTCTCCCCTGCAGCAGTGGCACAGGACTCCTGTAGCGCCAAATAGTTAAAGTCAATGCTGGATTTCCTGCAGTAACAGAATAGCGCTATACTGATACTGGCATCAGGTGCAAATTCTGATACAAATTGCCATGTTTTTTCCCCAGTAATGCATTTCCTTTTCCTATAATTCTACAATTCTGCCAGGATTAAATTCAAAGGACTTTGAAAAATCAAAGGTTTTTTTTTTTATTGAAAATACTTTGTATTGAATTCGATCTTTCATTTCGACAGATCAAATACAGCCTACTCGTCCGCAAAAAAAAACCTTCAATTTTGGTTGTTCTTTTTTTATTCTAATTTTGATGTTATGGGAGTTAAAAAATAAAACTCCAATTCTCCCATTACTTCGAAACTCGACACTTGATAAATCTGCCCCTAAAAGTCACCTATAGCTCATGTTGATCGTTTTTCATTAATAGGTCTGTTTTTGTAATTAATTGTTACTTGAAGTTACTAAACCTGACTGTTTTGCCAACCTGACTGTCCCTTCTCAACATGTCAGTTAGAATTTCTAATCTTAGAGAATCCTGCCCAGTATTTCTAATTTGGAAAACCGGCCAGGCAGTTTTGACCAGGGCAGCCCTTCAAATTACCGGGCTAAAACCGGACAGGTGGCAACCCTAGTGTGCACGCATGTCTGGAGGGGAGAGGGGCAACAGATTTGGTGAGTGATGACCTAGGGGTGTGTAACTTTGAAATCCAGCTCTGCCTAAGTGAACCCTGCCTAACTGCTAGTTAATCTAGAAGAAAGCAAAAGGCCCCATCTGAAGCCTCTCTAATTTGCCTCAGAGTGGAAAACCTATCTTCCTACTCCAAGATGGCAATTGGACCAGTCTTTGGATCAGCTACTATACTTTAACTAACCCTGTATTTTCTCACTTAAGCCATCCAACCCTTTATTGAATCTATCTAATGTATCTGCCAATATATCCACTTCAGGGAGAGAATTCTGCAATGTCACAGTTGTCACTGTAAAAAAACATTTTGAATATGAAGATGGATAATTAAGGTGTAAATAAAGCATGGTAGAGTTTATTATATGGTCCCCTTTTATATATTTGTACATATTTATCATGTCCCTCTCTTAAGTGCCTATTCTCCAGAATAAACAACAAACTTGGACAGGCTTTATTTATAACTGAGACCTTCCATACCCTTTTCCATATTCTAGAAGGGCCTTACTAGTGATGTGCAGGCTGGCCCAAATCCAGAGAGACCCACAGGTTTACCAATACAATAATAACCAACACAAGTATTATTGCTGCCAGTAACGGTGGCCATATTTAAAGAACATTATACAGTCCTGTGTTTTCCTCGCATCAGAGTTTGCTTGTGTGTGTGCTGTCAATACTGAGAATCTGGGATCTGTATCTCGGATCTGTGTCTGGGCACCAAAATAGAAATTTGAAACGTATTTTCGGTTTTACAGAATATGGTAATTACAAAGAACGAAAAACAAGGCCTTTTAAACAAATCCTTTTTCTTTTCTTACAATGTAATTATTGTAGGAACAATCTAAGGAAAGCTTGGTAATCACCCAAAGACTAAGATCTAACTAACCCAGAACAATTCCATTAGTCAGCAAAATATGTAACGGTACAATGCTTAATAAAAAGCACCTTAAAAAGTATAATGTTACATTGGGATAATGACATTGGTTTGAGTCTGCTCTAGGCTCACGGCACACATGCTGGAGAGTGTTAGCGTTACTAAAATATAATGATCTCTGTGTGCCTCTAAATTACACCAATGCCTATTGTCTCTGGGAGATATCATAGCCGAACATTCCATTTTTATAATGACTGTAATCTCCTAGAACAAGAAAGAGATGATTGAATGTTATTAAAATCACTTAAAGCCATAAATATAATAGTAAGAGAGGGGAACAAAGAGGATAAGATGTAATGTCCTGACATTATAAAGCATAACTATCTGGTGATAGTTTAGATATTAGCACACCTTTTCAAAGGGATATTTTTATTGGGGTTTTTAAGCTTGCATTTTAATACAGGAAAGAGGCAAACATCAGAATTTATATATACAGGTTATACAGTATATATGTGTATATATATATATATATATATATGTATATATATATATATATATATATATATATATATATATATACAGCAAGGAAGATCCGCACTCTCAGGTCTTAAGTAAAATAGTAAAAAGTTTACATACGAGACCGACGTTTCGGGCTCCTCCGAGGCCTTTCTCAAAGTGTCTAGTCAAATACAAGAAAGCCTTATATATAAGGGTTGGCGGGGGAATAGACAAATTGAGGCTGACGTATTAACATCATCACCAAAAATGCGACTCTGATTTACATATCACTAATTTACATATGACTCATTAAGAACATAAAAAATGCATAACTTGCATGAATTGCAACTATTCATAATATCCACATTTAAACATTACATGCATTCAACATCTAAAACCTACTAGTAGATTCGTCTTCAATGCACACGCCGTCATACTGGGTAGTTCATAGATCCACAATAGAGGGGCTTACATCCGTCTGTATTTATAGTCATTTATGACATATAAGGACAGGGTTTAAAAAGATATGAGTCATACATCATGTAGGAGCGGGCCTACATGTATTGTTTTAGCGAAGTGATTAGTTGTAGCGTCTATTTTAGCTGTAAACGGAGCGATCATTCTGGATACCAAACTAGTTAAGTAACACAAGCCAGGGAAGGAGCTTCAGAGCAGGCCTGTTATTATCTCTTGCTTTTGATACATTTTTGCAACATAGTTTATTGTTATGACACTGAGCAGGAAATTACATCTTAATTAATGTTAAAAAACATAGTTGTATCGTAGTTTTAGATGTTGAATGCATGTAATGTTTAAATGTAGATATTATGAATAGTTGCAATTCATGCAAGTTATGCATTTTTTATGTTCTTAATGAGTCATATGTAAATTAGAGTGATATATAAATCAGAGTCACATTTTTGGTGATGATGTTAATATGTCTGCCTCAATTTGTCTATTCCCCCGCTAATTCTTGTATATAAGGCTTTCTTGTAATTGACTAGACACTTTGAGAAAGGCCTCGGAGGAGGCCGAAAAGTCAGTCTCGTATGTAATAATAATTTTTTTTTACTATTTTACTTAAGACCTGAGAGTGCGGATCTTCCTTGCTGAATATGTATTGATATTATTGATACTGCACCCAGGCATCTTAAACTACTTTTCGAGAGTGCTGGCTACCTTGTGGAATATATATATATATATATATATATATATATATATATATATATATATATATATATATATATATATATATATATATAAATATGTCTTTTTTTTCTTAATAATTATTTGTGACCTTAATCCTTTCCGCTCTGTGATCAGCTCTTTGACCATTTTTGCTTTTTGCCATGTAAGCAAAGGTATATTGTAGATCAAATCTGTGCTGCTGGTCCTATGGTCTTTTTATACAGGCACTGTAGATTACATTTTTATTTGCTCTTACTTCTAGCACCAATCAAAACCAATCACTTCCCTTTGGTTTTCTAACCATTTGAAGCTCATGCCACATTTGTTTTAGGGTGGGCTCATGTCTAGGACATTAGAATATCTATTTTGTCTTTATTTTACTTCCATGGACATTTTTAATAATAAGTGGCCACTTCCAGCATTTTCACAAACATCACTAATAAAGATATATATATATATATATATATATATATATATATATATATATATATATATATATATATATATATTAACATCTTTACGCTTATATATATATATATATATATATAACCTGTATGAACCACCATATTTAAATTGATGTAAGCGTAAAAATGTTAATGAAATTTCACTAGGAAGTAACGCTAGAGAAAATTTGCGTAGAAACGTTCACTCTGACGAAGTTTTGCTGATGAAAGTATGCCAGAGTTAATTTGCAGACACAAAACTTTGCATTTTGATAAATACTGTGACATAACATCTGATGAAGTTGCACGAACTATGGCAAAGATTCATGAAGAGAAAATTTGCCCAATAGATGGAAGGATCGATTATAGAATGTAAAGAGACCAGGAGCATTAAGATTTAGTAAGGACAGGAGGAGAAAAATTGTTTGGAGAGTTGGGAAAAGTTTTATAGGCATTAAGACCATGTGTACTGCCAAACAGACCCATCTGTAGTCTGCTACTCCAAATAAGGCCTAACAAATAACCAATTAAAGCTCTTATTTAGCACCATGCTTATTTTTCATATTTTTTTTGTAATATTTAAATGTGGCTCAAGGGTAAAAAAGGTCAGGGGTCCCTGGTCTAAGGTTTCCTGGTGGGTGCCTTTGATCCAAGCCCAACACTATTCTCTGGTGATAAGCAAAAGTTAGACATTACTAAACTAGTTAATGAGCCAATAACAAAGCGATTTGAAAATCCTTCTTAATTTCTTGCCCTTTAAAATTTGCATCACATTCATACAATGTTCTACTCCTACAATCCCCCTTCTGCAAATTTTGTTTTAGAATACCTCTACATCATGTTAAAGGTTAATAGGACGGTTAACCAGTCTTTGATTTTTCAATTTTAAAACTGGACTTATGTGAAAACCACACAGTACTGTGCTGAGTAGTAATCAGTTCAGATATGTGATGCCAGGCTGCCTGGAAAGCAATCAGTATGTAACATGCATCTGAGCCGATAATTACCCATGCTCTTGCGTAATGTACCCACACAGGGGCCTGGAGGCTTTGCATATTTACCCTCATAAATAATTCTGCCAGCATGCAACTTCAGAAGAGTGGGATTTTTATATTTAACAGTTATTTGGTGTGCTAACATTTCTCTGAACTATGGCTGATGTAGAAATGATCTCATAAATATATGTGTAATCGAGCCACCAAAACCCCACACTGCTCTATGGGAATGTTTTGTGTGTCTTATTTTAAAGTGGTGATGTATCTTTAAAGTATTGTGAGGAGAAAATGGCCTATTACTGCCATAATACAAAGCACTTTACACCACTACTATATGTGGTTGCCTCCTTACAAACCTGCATAAAAAAATAAATGTTCAGGCTACATTGGAAAGCGGTGGGTAACCTGATGGAATGCAAGCATCTTAATGGCACCTGGCAGAGTCAGTTGATGGACTGACATTTGTGTTCTTTCACGTGCATATACTCATGTATATAGCTAGCTGCCTCCTCTGTTGTGTGCACACTTAGATGTGTGTTCTTACTTGCTTGGTTCACATAAGTAAGATAAAATTCTTCTTCCCTTTAATCCATCCACATAGAAGCTCGAGTCGGGCCTCCTATTCTATAGATGTAGAGTTTCCTATTCCATGCCCGTAGCTGGCAGTCATGTCTCCATGACACTTACGTGTAGGGAGTAGTAGGCAGCTGTATTGAGGACAGGAGGCGATATGAGACCTGTGTGAATTGCGTCATAATGACTGAGACGAGGCAGTTTACAGTCATAGTAGGTAGCACTGTGTAGTAACTGTGTTGTTCCCTTTCCCTGCGGACACCCATGGTGCCATTCAGCTATAGTGCAGACGCAAATAGTTGTGTTATATTATGACTAAAGACTAGGTAACATCCAGAATAATTTAGGCTTTGTTGAATATTGGTTAGTGACCTGCAGGCATCTCCGGCCTTGAGCAAATTTTACGTTAAGGGCTCCCCCCCATAACCTTGTTATTTGTGGCAAATGCTAATTATTAAAGGGAAAGTGGAGCCAATGACACTACTTTGGCACCAGGAGCAGAGCCAGAGCAAACAGTGAATTATAGCAGCTCTGCGAAGTGAGCATGATTACAGCACTATGGTATTGCTTGTTATATTCTCCAGACTTTTCAGAGGTGTGCGGAACTACTCGTAGCTGCCAAGCTCAAAATCAGCTTTTCTCCCTAAATCTATTACTACTTTCTATTTGGACTGACATTTCCCATTTACTGCCCTGTACACCAGGCTGTGATATGCTTAAACTTTCTACTTGCTGAAATATCCCTTTGTTTTAATTCTTGGCAGTCCTAAAATGAGATAAACATGATATTTCTATTGCTGAAATCCAACGTATTGGTGTATATGTGCCAAGGGTCTGCAAGCAAGAGCCTTCAGCAGTGTACAGTAATAAGAGCTGCTTGTCTTAACTCATACCTGCCAGCACAGCTGCTGCTCACATGCTTTATCTGTGTAATAATCACGGCTCATCCCTCTCATCATTGCCTTAGTGTTGGGGATCAGTCTTTTCTAACGTCATTATTTTGCCTGTATCATAGGAGGGAAGATTGAACTTGATGGATGTACATCTACTATGTAACTGTGTTTTCAGAACTAGGAGTGGAAACTGACATATTGGCATGATTGCTGGGGGAGTTCAAAGTCAAGCTAATATTGGTATGGGACCTGTTATCCAGAATGCTCAGAACCTGGGGTTTTCTGGATAAGGGATTTTTCTGTATTTTGGATCTTCATACCATAAGTCTACTCAAGAATCATGTAGACATTAAAAAAAAACAATAGACTGGTTCTGCGTCTAATAAGGATTAATTATATCTTACTTAGGATCAAGTTCAAGGTACTGTTTTATTATTACAGAGATAAAGGAAATCATTTTTAAAAATGCGGATTATTTGGATTAAATGGGGTCTATGGGAGATGGCCTTTATGTAATTCGGAGCTTTCTGGATAATGGGTTTTTGAATAACGGATCCCATATTTGTACTGATAAACCTAATTCAAAGAACCAGAGTTTTGCATAATGTTTAGTCACCCTGCTCTAGTGAAAACTGCATGTGCTGGCTTTAGAAGCATAACTAAAGTCACTGGAGCTTCCAGAGGTTGCAGTAGTTCCATGGTTCGTTTGAGTCAGTAGGTGCAAATGCGCTTGATCCTGAACGGGGGGTGGGGCTTAACTATACAGAGAATTAAGGTGCTCATTTGATACTATTTAGGGGCAGATTTATTAAGGGTCGAGTTGTGTTTTCCACTAAAAATTCAAGTTTTCAAGGGTATTTTCAAGTCAAAAAAACAAAATTTGGGGTTGAAAAAAACTTAATTTTTTTTATACTTATTATACCTGGACCCAGGAAATAGCTAGAATCTGAAAATTGCCCCTTGAGCCATTAAAATGGTCCATTGAACCATCTGAAGATGTTAATAGCCTTCATGATGTTCAAGGTTTTTTCTGCGGGTTTCAATCTAAATCGAAAACGCGGTCAATTTGAGCATATTCAAGTTTTTTACAGTACGTTTTTTTAAATTAGAAACCATTGGGGTCTAAAAAAAACTCACGTAGCTCTAAAATCCAACCTTTGATAAATAACCCCCTAAAAGATTAAATTTTTGGCTAACTAACTATATTATAAATATTTTTTATTTTGCAAAGCCTATCTTATATAGCCAGTTTTTAATTTTACACTGAACTGTTCCCTTAAAGGGCATGTAAAGGCAAAAAAATAAAATCCCAGTTTTACTTTCTTTAATGAAAAAGAAACCTATCTCCAATATACTTTAATTAAAAAATCTGTACTGGTTTTATAAGAAACCTGACTATATGCAGTGAAACTCTCCCTTCATTTACTGCTCTGGATAGGAATTGCCAGATGGTCCCTAACTGCTCTGCAGGGAAACAATCATACTTATGAACAGCAGGGGCAGCCCCCACCTTACTTCCCAGCCATGCAGAACTCTAGCAGCTTTGTTTGTTTCCTGTAGAGCAGTCGGTGACTGTTTAGATTGGATTTTATTTTTGCCTTTACATGTTTTAATGTTTCCAACTTCAGCTGCAGAGACAAAGCTCATGGAGCCAGATTTAAACAGATAAACTGGGATTGGAGGATTATTTTGCTGCGGCCACTGGTTCTGCAGAGTTGGAGAAAGTTTGTATTAAACAATACAAAAACTATAAAATCCACATTATATTATATGACAACACAGGACCCAATACAGTCTGTATATTCTGATTATTAATCAGTCTTGCTGTATCGGCTTCTGGCAGATATCATTTGACTTGTGCTGTTTTGATAATTTATGACGATCCCTAAGCAGCCCAGACCACACTGAGCATGTGCACTTGTGTGCATGTTTCTTGCAAAGATGTTTAACAAAGTTACAAGATGGTGACCCCCTGTGGTCAACTTTGAAAGCATAAATCATTTGCTTGATTAAAGGGATACTGTCATGGGGAAAAAATTGTTTTTCAAAATGAATCAGTTAATAGTGCTGCTCCAGCAGCATTCTGCACTGAAATCCATTTCTCAAAAAAGCAAACAGATTTTTTTATATTCAATTTTGAAATCTGACATGGGGCTAGACATATTGTCAATTTCCCAGCTGCCCCAAGTCATGTGACTTGTGCTCTGATAAACTTCAATCACTCTTTACTGCTGTACTGCAAGTTGGAGTGATATCACCCCTCCCTTCCCCCCCCCAGCAGTCAAACGAAAGAACAATGGGAATGTAACCAGATAACAGCTCCCTAACACAAGATAACAGCTGCCTGGTAGATCTAAGAACAACACTCAATAGTAAAAACCCATGTCTCACTGAGACACATTCAGTTACATTGAGAAGCAAAAACAGCAGCCTGCCAGAAAGCATTTCTCTCCTAGTGCAGGCACGAGTCACATGACATGGGGCAGCTGGGAAATTGACAAAATGTCTAGCCCCATGTCAGATTTCAAAATTGAATATAAAAAAATCTTTTTGCTCTTTTGAGAAATGCAACAGCGCACACCGGCACCAGAAGGAATCGCCCACACGAGGTTATGGTTAAAAAGGTATAATCTTTTGTAGGTTTCAATATCATTTAATTGTCTGTCATTTAATATGTGACTAGGAACGTTGAGAGAAAGCAGGAGCAAAAGTTGATATTGAGCACTAAATATAGTGCAAAATTTAATAGGATAAAGCAGATTGTGAATAGGCATCTCCCAATACTATATGGGGATAATATATTTAAACAACTATTGGAGCCAGGGGTACATGTAGTAGCGCGAAGAGCCCCCACTTTAAGAATGAGTTTATCCCCTAGTGTAGCTAGAGAGGAACGGAAAACTGACACATGGTTTCATAGTATAGGGATGTTCAGGTGTGGGTCGAATAGATGTGTCACGTGTGGAGTAGTTAGGGTGGCAGAAACCTTTATATGTAGTAGG
Organism: Xenopus laevis; assembly: GCF_017654675.1. Lineage (NCBI taxonomy): Eukaryota > Metazoa > Chordata > Amphibia > Anura > Pipidae > Xenopus > Xenopus laevis. The sequence goes on from NC_054375.1 coordinate 29,097,195, forward strand.
ACACGTGAGACATTTCAGATTAGGAATTATATAAATTGTAACACCAAGGCTGTGGTCTATTTTATAACCTGTTTAAAATGCCACAAGCAATATGTGGGATGTACCATTAGGGGTCTTAAAAATAGAATAAGGGAACATCTTAATGCCATTAAATCGGATAATAGAAATACTCCTGTCTCGAGACACTTTAATGAATGTAATGGTGGAGATGTGAAATGGGTGTCTGTACAGGGTATAGAGAGAGTGTATTTGGGACCCAGAGGAGGGGATCTGCAGGCTAAACTGTTGAGAGCGGAAGTTAAGTGGATATTTAAATTGCATACTAGACAACCGGAAGGATTAAATTCAAGATTTGACATAAGTTGCTACTTTGAAATGACATACACCAAACTAATAATGGGATCGCAACATAGTTTCATAAATGCCATTGAGCAGGATGTAACAATAAATGATATAGCAATACAGATATAGAAGGTTATGGAATAATGAATAATTAAGATTTGTTTTATATGAACTCATGGAGCATGACATTTGTGTATTTATTATATTGAAACTTATATGGAATTGTATTTATATGCATATGAAGTCTGATCAATCTATTGGTTTTAAATGAATTGATGTATAAATTCTCTTTTTAAATGTATGTAAATAGTTAATATGTTAATATGTTAATGAAGGAGATGTGTATAAAAGACAAACATGCTAATGAGAATGGAGGTCTCTGAGGAAGTGCGTAGCCACGAAACGCGTCAGATCTCAGACGCTAGATGTTTGATCGGATGTGAAAATAAAGTTATACCTTTTTAACCATAACCTTGTGTGGGCGATTCCTTCTGGTGCCGGTGTGCGCTGTCACAAAACCTGTTGTGCTGTGAAAATGTCTCCTCTGTGACGGACTCGGGGCGGCTGCACCCGGGTCACCACGTGGACAGGGTAAGACTCTGCAAATATACTTTACCTACTGATAACTTGATGTTTTTCGATGGGGGAGCCCGATGGGACGAACGTTTGTGTAGAACTTTAGTGCAGGGTCCGGGGCTACTAGCACCCGGGCCACTAGCCTTAAACGGTGAGCGACGCCAAGGATGGTTATAAGTTCAATGAGAGAGTTAAAATCCATGTGCCTTGTAATTGATTGACATTTTATTAGAAGCGCTGAATCGAAGAATTGTTTCTTTTGAGAAATGGATTCCAGTGCAGAATTCTGCTGGAGTAGCACTATTAACTGATGTGTTTTGAAAAACACATGTTTTCCGATGACAGGATCCCTTTAAGCTTGCGGTGCATGTTTCATGTTTATGTTTAGTATACAAAATACAGCATTTCTAGCCTTGTTCTATTTTAGACTTTACTTACTGTTTAATGAATGGGGCTTTATATACAGTACAACTGACTGCAGCAAAATCTATTAATTTTTTTTTTTATAGTTTTGGAATTCTTTGCCCTCTTCTTATGACTCTTTCCAGCTTTCAAATGGGGGGGGATCACTGATCTCATCTAAAAAAACAATACTCTGTAAGGTAACAAATGTATTGTTATTGCTACTTGTTATCACTCATCTTTATATTCAGGCCTTTCATATTCCAGTCTCTAACTCAAATAAATGCATGGTTGCTAGGGTAATTTAGACCCAGCAGATTGCAAACTGAAGAGCTGCTGCATAAAAAGCTAAATACCTCAAAAAACACAAATGAGAAATAAAAAACAATTGCAAATGGTCTCAGAATAATACTTCCTACATAATTACCTTTAAGGTAACTTTTAGTATATTATAGAATGTCCAGTTCTCAGAAAATGCGCAATTAGGTATAATTTGATTTTTTTTTATTTTTTTTATAATTTTAGGCTTAATTATTTGCCTTATTCTTGTGCCTTTTTCCAAATTTCAAATGGGGGGTCACTGATCGCAGCAGCCAAAAACTATTGTACTGTGAGGCTACAATGTTGGCAAAAAATAGTTCATTTCTAGGTGCTGGATCAATAGATACAAAGTTTACATAAGAAAAAAAGTACTAACTTTCTTGTCCCTAAAGTAAAAGGAAAGAAACAAAGGGTAAAAAAACAAAACACAAAGGAACTCAGCAGCAATAGTTAAGTCTCTGGAACGGGTTAAGCGAACAGGAACTTGTTTTACTTCTACGAATGACCATTAAATACTATTTTCATAAAGCATTTCATTTGAAAACACTTGTGCATTTTTTTTTCCATTTTACAGACATTCTGATGTAGGAAACGCTTGGACGGCTGCCATGATGAATTTTCTATGAACTTTTCTGTTACACAGCAGAGAGTGGTGATCACTGTTGCCTGGAGAGTTGCACCTAAACCTTCATCCAAAACAAAAGCATGCAAGGCAACTCCCCAAGCATTCGTATTTTTGTACTAGCTGACCCCCGGCCTTATTTATAAAATGCTGAAGCTGTAAAATTGGTCAGTCTGCAGGTTTAGAAAAAAGGTATTCCTCATCCTGGAACAGCAGAACCATCATAGGAGTCGGAACCAGTGGTGCACAGAATTTAAACAACTGGGACAGATTCTGCTTTCAGTAGCAATTACATGTAAATGTATGGGATCTATTATCCAGAACCCTGATATGCAGAAATCTTAGAATTATGGAAAGCCCAAATAATCCAAATTTTTAATAATGTCCTAATAATAAAACAGTAGCTTGTACTTGATCCCAACTAAGATATAATTAATCCTTATTGGAGGCAAAACCATCCTATTGGATTTATTTAATATTTGTTTTTTGTAGAAAACCCCCTTACCTGGCAAACCCATGTCGCAAGCATTCTGGGTGACAGGTTCCCATACCTGTACAAACAACTTAAAAAACATATCATCATTTATTTATAATGGAAATATGCTTATAATAGCAATTTCTTTTTTTATGCAAAACAGTGTTTGTGTAGAGTTCACTTTTAAACTTTATTAATACTGTAGGCAATTCTGCCAACAGAAATTTTAAAAGTATAGTAAAAGTTATCATTAAAATAGGGCCCGTTTTGTTTTATTAAATATTCTAGTTTTTAATAGACAAGGAAAGTTGAATTCATAGCCTGGTGCCAATATGTTAGACACAACTGGGGCTCATTTATAAACACTGGGTAGTGACTGCTTTTTTCCAGCCAACGGCAGGTTGAACAATGAAAGCAAACATCTGATTGGCTACCATGGGTTACTGCCCAGGTGCAAATTTGCCCAGTCATTATAAATGAGCCCTAGTAAATGCAGACAAGAATAGGCTATGGCCTATGGAAAACAGAGTCTGCTGCCATTTTATTTATATTTCCAGGGAGTCCCTAGCACTGGCTGACACTTGTATTGGAATGTTTAATCCAAGCTGGGGCAGTCTGGGAATAAGTAAGATGGCAGCATGGTGCTCTTTTAGTTATTGTCCCAGGTCAGTGCATTTTTTTCCTAAAAGAGGCACTGGCCTGGAGAAAAGTGCTTAATGATTGGTTTAGCCTAATATTTTAGCACCCCAGTGAATTTTCTTTGTCTTTTAAAATGTACTTTACTATTTTTTTTTATAATACATTTTTTCCTATTCACCTTCTTCCAGGTGGTAAAGAGCAAACTGTTTCTACCACTCTTACCACTCCAGGGTCTCTATGATTGACTACTATTTACACAAACACACACACTCTCACTCTTTCTCGGCTAGCATTGCAAGGCATTAGTGTGCTGTACAAGGCAGAGAGAGACACACAAACACACTGATTTTCACAACTAGTTTTGGTCATTCACCATTCCCTGTACAGAAATCATAGACTTTGAGGGGAGTGCCTATTTATGTTTCTGTATTCCTTTCTTCTACGCTCCACAATCCATTTCACACTAGGCCTCAGTTATACTGGGAAATCATTTCAGAGCAAGAGCAGCTGGGGAACACATAAGCGATTTCAAAGCTCTGATGCATTCCAATGTGGTCAAATTGTAAAGCAATTTGTCTGCCATTTTCATTTTATTAAAAGAATCAGCAGTTCCTAAGTGTGAAATGTTTATTATAGAAAAGAAAGTATAAAGAAAAAAAATACCATTTTTCCATAACGCAAAAATGACCTTTCAAGAGTTTCCTAGGCAATTTGAGGAGATGTGACTTTATTCTGTATACATTCCTTCATTTAGCAGCATAAAATGCCTGTCTGTCGCTTAGGTGAGCTTGGCTGTGCCTCAGACTGCCCTCTTTCCTTCTGACCACACAGACACCTACTCCCAATAGTGTAAATGAAACATTAGGCACAAGTAGAAGGATGAATTGTTCAAGGCTGAATGTCACTTTTTTATGAGGTCAGCATTAAGAATGGAGCATGTGGTTTCTCTACAGAGTTTATGATCATCATAGTATATACAGCACGGGTTGCTTCAATAACTCCAATCAGGTGTCCCAAACTTATAGGCTTTGTTCCAGGGAAATCTTGAGCTCTCCTTTCTACATCTCACTTTAACACTTTGCAAAGTTCTCCTGAAGGACAATCCTGGCATTTCTGTCACGGCTGGGAGCAGGTAGACCTTTCACTCTGTTCAGTGTTAAACTGGTCCACTGTGTTACTGGGAAAACTCCCAGTGAGTCCAGGTGTCGGTGAACCCTCCTGCTTCAAACCATTATGACTTGTTTCATTGTGATTCCCTTTTTCTTTATGGGAACAAAAAGGCTAAATAGATGGATGGATAGATTATATTATGTAAAGAAGGAGAAGAGAGGAGGAAAAATAGTGTGTGGGCCTATGATCTAAGGCAGGCATCCCTAACGAGTAATGACTCTTTGCATAATTGTTTGAAGTAAATAATAAAGCAACATTGCAACTTATTTATTAAAAGGTGACCTCAGCTACTTTTCACAATTTAGGTCATTTAGATTTTTACTAACCTGGAATTTGTATATTGTCTGAGAGAGAGCGTCTTTAGAAAATATCACCCCACTCCCGGACAGAGGATACACTATGTTGGTATCAGCTTTCCCTTTAAAGTATATGCTATAGGTAAATATAAAGAAGATACATTAAATTCAAAGTATTCATTACAAATGGTACTAAAGTCCCAACTTATTAGCAAGGTGATTATATGTCCGGATCTTGGGGTAGAGTACAGCCTGTTAAAGACGTGAGGATTAAGCTCAGATCAGGGAAAGGGGACCCTCATGAATAAGGATTAGCTTTAAGTGGGTTAGATTCTGTACATAATATAGTGAGGGCAATTTAGTGAACAGCTTTGCCACCTTCATGGTGTAAGAACCTACCCTAGTGGTCTAGTGGGCAGCGGGGCCCACGCCGCATCCTTGGCGTAGACGCCCGCTGCTCCTGTCCTCTCCTTGCCGGCGCCATTGTATGCTTCCTATGACGCGCGTGGCACGCCTGCGCGTCTCTTAAAGGCAATGGCGCGAATTTGCGCACGTTTTGGCGCGAATTGGGACCCTATTTACCAGCGTAGAGACTCAAGTGCATAACCTTAGGGTCGAGGTGTATTTGCCTGGAAGTCTGTTAAGAATAATCTCTGCCTTGGTTGCTGATTTTACTATTCTTATGCTTTATTTATATAACATATTATACAGAGCTTTATTTCTGAATTGTCTATATATTTATACAACAGACTAAACGTTTCAAAAAGTAAAAATGTTTATTCGTCCAACGTTTTAGTCCCACACAGAAACCTTTGTCAAGTAGTGTGTTTGTATGTGATATTGGAACAACTTTTATTTAACTCAACGTTTCGATCCCTCACAGGGATCTTCCTCAGGAGTATACATCAAATGTTACACTTAGCAAGCACACTGTTCTTCTGATTAAATGAAGGTCCATCCAAGGTGGAGCCTTTGTTATAGCTAATTAGCACACAACATGTGTTTATAAGGATTCAGCTTGAATGGGATGATACTAAAATCAAAAAGTTGAGTAATACATTTTCACCAATTTTACTTGTTTTTGTTTTTTTTTACTCAAGTTGCATTTACTGACTTGGTCGTGCAGCAAGTATTACTGGTATTACTGCGAGACGTCCGGATTATATAAGAATGCAGGGGAAATGCTGATTGAAGTGTTAAAATTAGGAAGGCTTGTGTTTTTCCAACTGCAATTAAATAAAGTGCTCTTAACAAAAAAAAACTGACTCCAAAATTCACCTTTCTAAAATTATCTCACCTAATTGAATCAAGCCCTCAAATGCTCAAAGCCATAATAACAAGTCTAAACATAAGCACACAGTCAAGGAATCACTAAAAGGCTTTGGGTGTCCAATGAGTTCATTTTAAAGCTTGTGTTTTCTAAGTAACCTCTGGCCAGCCCAAAGAGATATATTGCAGGTACATTCAGAGCAGGAGACATAAATAAAACGCATTGAGTACGTAGTCGTATAATGATATAAAGTTTGTACTCAACAATGTATAAGGCGCACCCAAGAACTTGGGTAGCAATCAAAAAATTGAAGCAGAGAATTGTTAAACTGATCTATGACCTCTGATACTAACAACTTCCTGCCTGCACTATAAATATATTGTGGCAGAAATCCATGTTAATAAAGTATATACACAGTATGACCCACAGCTAGATTTCCAAGACCTTAAATATCTTGGGGGTTGAAAAATGATTGTAGAACTGACATCCATAAGGACAACATATATTCAACGATTGTGCGAGTGCATGTCATATATAAATACTATATATATATATATATATATATATATATATATATATATATATATATATATATATATATATATATGTGTATATATATATCAGATATTTAATATACGGAACTTTCCATAATGGACAACCGAATGTTATTTGCTTTAAATGTTATCCAGAAAGACTCCAGATACAATACCTTGCAAGTATACAGCAGAATGGCTGTGCATGTGCAGACACCAGTTCCCACTAATCCCTCCCAGCTGCTTTTCCTTTTCTTTTTTCCAAGGAGCAACCCCCTAAAAAAAGTCTTCTTACTAATCCTACAAACTGAAATTCAATCTTCTAAGTTTGAAAAAAAAAAAGAAAAGGGGGAAAAATTCTAGTTTCATGCCTGGGGCAGCCTTACTCAGAGAAGTCTCATTTTTGAGTTCAGTAAACAAAGCCTTGAACTGAGAAGAACATTTAGGAGACAATTAACTTTCCTTGATCCAAACACACAAAACGTGATGCCTTGTAGGATTGCAGACATCAGCCTTCAGAGTCTCATCAAATTACTTTCTGACTCTTTGTGTTCAGTTCTGATAGAAATCTTTGTTTCTCTTGGTGTTTTTTTAATTAAAGAAGGGCTTTGTATTATTCTAACTTGTAAATACAAATGGACTTGTTTGAGAAAACATCTATCAGCGAAGTATTCTGCAAACTCAGATCATTTGTTTTGTATGGGACATAAAAATTATAGGAAAAATAGGGGTTTTCTGTAAAAATAGCGTAACCTACATAAAAGCCACATTCACAGGGGCAAACAGGTAGATTTTATAAAAGCTACCGACTTGGTCACTCCAGACATTCAGTTTTAGTGCTATTTTACTTCTAGTAGTATCCCATGGTACACCATGAATTAAACTTCCACATGGTGCCGTGCCACCAAACAGTGGCCTCCTATGATGCCTATTTTCTGTCCTCCTGGAACTGTCACTTGCAAAGCTTAGCGCATGACATGAGAAAGGCAAAGAATGCTCAAGCGCTCTGTTACAGCTTCACTTGTATAAAATGAACACATGCTATGGATATATAGTAAAGGGCACACTATTTGCCTGTGTTTAGTAGCCTACTACAACCAATTAGATGTTTGATTCTACACTGCTACCCAACAGACATTTCCTAATAATTGGTTGCTGTGGGTTAGTAGACTTGTAGCAAAGTTTGTTTGAAGAAAAAGGAATCTGGTCAATTACTTATATTTCCAAAGTGACCTCAATACTAGACTAGATGTCTTTGCTTTAACAAAATATTCTTTATATTACATGTGTAAAAAGGAGGTTTGAATAATTGGCTGTATGTAAAAATTAGTTATCTCATAACATTCCCCTTCCATAAAATGAACAGTTTTGTTCAGATACAATTATTTGTCGATCGGTTGATCATCTACAGTAGATAATCTTATAAGGGAAAATATTATGACTTTATATCATGTACAAACAGTATATACAGTAAATATTGTGAGCATGTGACCAAAGGAAAAGGTGTTTTTGCACCAGTAGATGTATGCTTCAGGGAAGGTGCAGCTAAATAGAGAGTGTTTACTTTCTTTAAATAATTTTGCTATCAAGTTTGAGAAGCTGGGGTGTTTTGAAAGGAACAGGAACACCCCAAGGGGCTGGTGGCCCTGTATGCTGCTGCAAGGTGCAGAAGAAGTGACTGACTAAGAGACTGACTGAGAGGATAAGAGAGAGAGTGAGAAGCCATGAGGCTAAGCAGTCCCCCAAAGAGCAATTTGGACTGGAGTGCCTACAGGGGTGACCACAACATTTTTAGTTTTGGCTGGAACTACACGGTGCGTCTTCATCAGATCCGACGCAATGAGATGAAACTGATGCAACGAGACGAATGCAGTGAAAATAAGGTAAGTAATAGAAATATTGGACCTTGTCGCTGCTTGCATCCTACACGACACAATTGTCAGATGAAGACGCAACGTGCAGCGTTGGCATCCGACAGTCGTATCAGATGCACACAGCAACAAGGTCCGACATTTCTATTACCTTATTTTCGTCGTATCCATTTCCTCTCATGACGTCGAACTTAATGAAGACGCATCGTGTAGTTCCAGCCTTACTAGTAGTTCACAAGGGGTTCAGTGTAGTGAGGGAACTCGCCAAAACTGTGTAGCACCCAGAGAATGCGGTAATTCCTTTAATAATTAGTGATGAGTGAATGTCTTTTTTTGCTTTGCTGAAAAAATTACCAAAGCTGTGGTTTCAGTTGTGGCTTACCACCTGTCTGGATTTGACCTGGACAGCCCAGTTTTCAGAAGGATGCCTGGGTCAAGAGGATCTCCCCTGATTCACAGGGCTATCAGCCAATCGCTGATTGCCACATCATAGCGCAGCCCACTTGACGTAGCACGCCCTCCCACAATGTCACTGAGCCTCCCCGGTGACAAAATGGCCTGGCCCCTGCCTGGATCGCGAGCCACACAAAGGTGGCAACCCTAGTAACATCTTGAAGTCAATGGCCATTTTTTTTTGCCGCAGCTGTTTCTGTACAAAATACATTTAATTCAGTGGGTGTTTTCAACACAACTTTTTCAGTGCAAAATACACTGGAGTCAGTAGGCATTTTTCGCGCCAATCTTTTTCATCAGGGTCAATGGGTGGTTTGTCGCCATTGTTTTTCCCCATGATAATTTTTGCTGGGAAATTTTGCTGCAGTTTTGCAAATATGTTTGCAGGTGGCAAAATGCAGAAGTTTGCAATGAATCCATACCCGCTGAAAAATGTAAGTATGCGGAAGTGGGCACCCCTGTGTTTAACTGAACATAGTGTATGTTGACGATCCTGTACTCTTATATATAGTTGGCAAAGAAAAGTTAATTAAAGGCGATGTGCATAATAAAAGGTGATGCACTGAAAGGTCTAAATGTCAAGCAGATATTGTCAAGCTAAAATGTAAGCTTCACAGCTCAAGAGAAAAAACACTAAAGCAGAATTCTGGGTGCAGCAGTGGGTAAATAAAATGGACCATGAGAGCCAGAAGCTGCAGTGCTTTGCTGAAATGGTTCAGTGGTTGAAGGGGCTGTAAAGTGCTTCCAATGGTTTCCAATGAGCAGTGTTGTACCTGCACTTATTATACTGCTAAATACAATATGATATTATGAAGTATTTATGCCAAAATTTAAAATAAAGCATTTCCTCTGTCTTTGTAGTAGTTTATGCAATTCCCATATTACTGGAAGAGGTACAATGTGTGCATAAACCTGATGCAGTGGAACAAGATTTTGCTATAATGTTGATTTTGTCATACACATAGCAGGGCCCTATTACAGGCTGAAGAACTGGGTGAGCATCCCAACATAGAGTTATGCTTTAGCCATGGTTGCCAGATATTTCCAGGAAATTCAACTCTTGGGAATTCCATTTGATTGCTAATGCTTTGCCAATATTAGCAGAGAGGTTAAACCTTCAGGACAAGGAGTCAGCAGAAAGTACTCTGTCTGTAAAAAGATGCCTTTGAGAAAATGGTTGCATCCAGAACTGGTGGGGTTGCCATCTCACCAGTTTAAAACCGAACACATATGGAATCCATAGCCTGCTTGTAGATGCATGGCTGCACATAAATCAGTTCAGTCTGCAGCATGCATCAAAATGAATTGCTAATTAGCCATGCAGGCTATGGATTCCATAGGTAAGTATGTATAAGGAATGAGGTGGCAACCCTGAAAACTGGTTACCCACATCTTGCAATCAGCAACAAGAGCATGGCGCTTCCTACTCTCACTTGTAAAGAATTGTGCCAGTTATTAAGTATAAATGTGCTGTATAGGGATGGGCGAATTTGACGGGTTTCGTTTTGCCAAAAATTTGCCGCCGGCGAAATGTCGCTGATGCCCATTAAAGTCTATGGGTGTCAAAAAAAATTTTTGTGAGGCGAAATTGTTTTGACATGCGTCTTTTTTTTTTTATGCACAACGCCATACAAGTCTATGGGCGTCATTTTTGCGGCAAAACAAGCGAAAAAAATTGCCCATCCCTAGTGCTGTAGCATCTCTAGGTTTGTTAGGAATTTTGGTCCAACCAGGATAGGAGTTAACAATACCCTGGGGCTTGTCCAATAAGCTTCCAGGGGAGCCTTTATATAGTTCCTTCCCCCCACTGGCTTACTGCTTGAGTAAATAAGTTTCTGCTTAGGAGTTAGAGTTAGTGTTACAGGAATTTAGTATAAGGAATGGCAGGGTGTTTTATAAATCTAGTAAATGCAATAAACTGGTACTTTTTCCTTTGTGTATTAATTCTGGTATCGCAGCATCTTGCTTCCATCCAAAGCCATCAATACGTGGTTCCAAAGTGTAGGTGTGGATACAGAACAGCGCAGAGGTTCTGCTACAAATGTGCCTTTATTTACAAACACGACATGTTTCAAACACCAAAGCTCTTTACACTTGATAAAGAGCTTTGGTGCTCGAAACATGGCGTGTTTGTAAATAAAGGCACATTTGCAGCAGAACCTCTGCGCTGTTTTCTATCAATCTAGATAGTGTTTCAGTCTTGGCCTGTCTGATTCATCTTGTAATAGGTACTATTATCTCCTGTGTTTGACCTGGCTTGAAATTTGAGTCTGTGCCTGGCTACCCCTTGGTACTCACTTCCAGACCTCTGTGTAGGATTTTTGTGGGTTCATTATTCAATGTAATTTACTTTTTAAATTACAACTTTTTCTTGAATGATAATATGAGAGTGAGATTCAGGCCCGGAATGGCAATCTGTGGGTTCTGGCAAATGCCAGAGGGGCTGCTATAAGGTCTCATAGAAAGTCAGTATTTAGTGGGCTGGTGGGGGCTGTTTGGGTCTCTATGTGGGCTGTTTGGGTCTCTGGGTACCTGAAATGCCAGGGCCTATTTTAATTCTCAGTCCGGACCTGGTGGGATTAATTATAAATTTGCTTCATTGGCCTGGGCCATTCGGTTAATTGAGTAACAAAGCCCTTTATTTGATTTCACGGCCATTATTTGAGCCATTATTTAAGCCTTATTTAAGTACACTAACAAATGAATTGAAGGAACGGCAGCCAATCATTGCTGTGGCTGCTTATAAAAATGTTTCCCATGCTTGCAAAACTTACCAACTGGCAAAGACTTGGCTAAATTATGGTTCCTATCTCTGCTGAGGACAAATAAATTTGTTGGACAGGATGGACTTTGCCTTTATTGTGGGGAAAAGGGCAACTTTGGAACAGCCTGACTATTTAAAGGCCAATGGTAACACGCCAAGTAACAAATCTCCAGAATAATTTTTGGGTTAGTCAATTCATAGTTAAAGTTGTACTTCAACTCTTCCTCATGTTAAATATCTTTATTAACAGTAGATTACGGTAAAAGGGTTAAAGGGACAGCCTAACTGTATTAGCAAACTAACATTGTTAGTTGCTAAAGGTTGGCACCCTACCCAAGAGAGGCATATTGAATGACCGTTTTTTCCACATTTATTTGTTCAACCTCAGACGTGTCCTGGGCCAGGGTGGTACTTCAGTTCAACCAGTACTTTAGTCCAGAGAGATCAAGTTGAACTTCAGAGCAGGCCACAGGCATGCAGAGATGTTGCGACGTGAGATCTCATGTTAAAGAATTACTACTCCCCTTAAGACATTTACAGTATACTACGCTAAATTAGAAAAGTGTATATTTGAATAATCTGACATGCAGTTTTTGCATTTTGAAATCTCTCCTGGTGGTATTTGTACAGACAGAGATAAAGCAGGCATAAGCTTGGAGCAAGTAGCTTGTGACTGGGGTAGGGGGTTCCTGACGTAGTAGTAGTTTGACACTGTATGTTATGGAAGTTCAACAATTCATTGGAACTGCTCATTTTTAGCAATTTCTCTTCAAATGTTCCCTTTACATGGACCCTGCCTGCTTAAGGGGCTTTTGTTAAGCTCAAATCTTTATTTACCTTGGCCCCAATTCTTTTTCACCTGGATACTCAACTTCCCCTCTTCAACATTGCCATTGGGGCAGTCCTCTCCCAAAGACATGGGTCTTCTTCACCTATGGGCATAAACTTATAGACACAGAAAAAAAGGATTGCAAGGCTAATGTACTTGTTAGGCCTCCTGGTCTGGACCAACTGGTTAAAAAACTGACATTGCAATCCTGGATGAGACCAAATTTTCTTTGGGAAAAATGTAACTAAACTGTCAGAATGATCCTGAAGCTGAATCTCTTGTTCTCTTGCTCACTTTTACTGTATTTCATAGTTTGTGTTCCTTTGGCTAAGGGTCATGGCAGTCGTAGACCGATTTGCCAAGAGAGCTCATGTCATTATATCTAAATGTCTCTCTTCTGCAGCTGTCACAGCTGATTTAATTCACCATCAAGTGTTTTACCTGGGTTTTACCTGATTCTGTTATTTCTGATTGGGGTACTCAATTTGCTTTGCTCTTGTGTTTTGGAGGCTGGAGACTTTTGGACCTCAACTTTTAATCAAAAAAGTTGGGAGTCTCTCTCTTTTTTTAACCCCGTAAAAAGGAACTATTGTCTCATCTTAATAATATTGTAACAAACCTAAAATTGACTCCTGGTTTTTGCCGTCGTCAGTACATCCTCACGTTATGATTGATGTGGCCAACTGCGTCATGATGTTATATGTCTCCATGTTGATGCCCCTACACTGCCCTTAAAAGTGGACCTGTCACCCAGACATAAAAAGCTGTATAATAAAATTCCTTTTCAAATTAAACATGAAATCCAAAGTCTATTTTTTATTTAAGCATTCATAGCTGTTGTAAACTCATTTAAAAATCTCAGCTGTCAATTACCTGCCCCTCCTCTATGCCTTAGGCATAGAGGTGGGGCAGGCAATTAATTTAACTTTCCATTCAGCACTTACTAGATGTCACTGCAATTCCCACATTCCCCTCGTTCTCTTCACCGTTTAATTGTGTAACCAGTGCATGGGGAAGGGAATCAAGATTCTGAGATGATACAAAGCTTGCCTTATTACAGTGTCCACAAAATGGCTGCTGTCTGCTTGCTATAGTGATGAATTCCCAGAACGAAGGAAACAAGATTCAGATAATTTATACGGTGTAATTAAAGTTCATTTTGCTTGACTAACGTGATAAAATATAATTTTGTTTGGTTGATGGGTCCCATTTAAAGGACACTCTCTGCTTTCCAACACTTGGTCATCAAGTTTATCTTTGTGGAGGTCACAGAGAGAATATGACCTGCGGCATGCCCGCCGCCTCCATTTTTCGAGCCTCTTTGTAGTCTGACGAGTGCCATTTGTGCTCTTCTTTTTATATTCTGTGCATGCTTGACATCATCGCATATGGCGCAAAATTCAAATATTTAAAGGTGCGGCACACAATTCTCCCTGCCTAAAGTAGGTCTTGTGTCAAATAGTTCCTGGGATTGTTTTGTCTGTTTTCCTGCTCTTGACCCAGTGTCTGTCCCTGACCACTGATGTATTGCTGCCTGTACCGACCTATGCCTGTTACAGACTATTCTTCCGGATCCTAATTTTGTACTGCATGACTGATTGATTATTGATCCTGGCTTGTTCTACGACTACCCTTACTCTTTCACCCTTTCTCCAATCACACATTCTGGTTCCCTTGCCTGCCAAGAACTTTCACCTTGGTTCTCTCACTTTAAGGCCTGGCAGCAGGACCACCATCAGAAATCGCAGGGCCCCATACGACAAAATTTCCTGGGCTGCGCCCACCGCAAGCCCCGCCTACAGGTCGGCCCTCCCCACCACACAGCAAAAAAACAAAAAAAATATTGGTGGGTAGGGTTCCCACATGTTAATAACAAATAAAAAGATATTGGTGGTCAGGGCCCCCCATAAAAAAACATTTGTGGCCAGGGCCCCCCCATTAAAAAATATTGGTGGCTAGGACCCCACATGAGAAAAAAAAATTGGTGGCCAGGGCCCCTTAAACGTCTATGCCTTCCCAAAGTCAGCAGCTCGTCGAAAGATGGGGTGCCAGGCTAATCAAGTAAGTGTGGCGTGGCCAGGGCCCCCTTACCCTCGGGGCCCCCTACAACTCTCCCCACTGTCCCCCCCTGATGGCTGCCCTGCCTGGCAGCATCCGAGTAGAGGAGGGCTCCTCCCAATGTGAAAGGTTCTGTTATAGGCAGAAGCGTGAGCCATGACAGGAACATTGGCGTTTGTTCTGGGTTTTGGTATACTGAAAGTGGCAGGCACTTTGCCAAGTCTTTGGCAATTAAAGTTTAACTTGTTTCCTGGCATTTGTTCCTGTGATATTTTTTACCCATCTGACCTTTGGCCTGATATTAGTATTGAACCTGTGCTGCCTGCCCTGACTCAGACCTGTTTGACTTTCTTCACCACTAGTACTTTGTTTTTGGCTCTCCTGCTACTCACGGCTTACTGAGTTTCCTGTACTCAGGTAGCTTCTAGCCTAGAGTGGGTTGTTACTGGGCCTACATCTTCAGTGACCTGTGGCTTCATGAATATTTCATTAATTTTTAGCTTAAGGTAATTTAGTTTGTTTATTTTTTCACCCAAAACTTTAATAATTTAAATGAGAAATTGGAAAAGAAACTGCGTAGATTATGATGGCAATATATTATTCTGTGTCAGTTAGGGTTGCCACCTTTTCTTATATTTTTTACCGGCTGGTGTGGGGGGGGCGGAACAAAAGGGGCGGGCCGTGACGTCAAAGGGGGTGGGCCGTGATGTCAAAAGGGGCGGGGTCACATCGCGGAGAACCATAGACTTCGGAGAAAACGTAAATTACAGGGGATTATGGGCAGGCCAAGGGCTCTGTTTGAAGGGTATTACAAATTTACCGGTAAATTTGTAATACCGGCCCCGGCCTTGGTCAGGTGTTTTACCGGCTAGGCCGGTAAAATACCGGCCGGGTGGCAACCCTAGTGTCAGTAGGTATATTCTCCATGGTTTATAGATATTATAATATTTCATTATTTAGAGCACACAACTGTATATTTAAGACACACAAATTTTTTGTTTATGTGAAGCGAAGAAGTGATGAGAGTTGCAAAGAAGTATTTGTGGAGGACACTCAGACCCTTATCATTAATTTTAGCTTTCCAGTAATCGATACTTTGTAAATTGCATGTACTATTTGTGTGAGCATGGACCTCCGGCAGTGAGAGGGAATAATTTGCACATAGTTTGCATTCATCATCCCTTTTATTGTGGGTTTGCCTAAGCAGAGGCTATGACACTACAATTTTCTACGGTTGTGCAGTAAGGCCAGACCATAGGGAAGGTACCTAAATTGTTTGGCTTACTTTAACAGCTATGTGTTTTACCTATGACCCACATTATTATTATTTTCCTTAAATTATAGAGCACCAACTTGTTACAAGGTGCCTTACATTGTTACATCAGTCTGTACCCCAGTGAAGCATACATTGTCCCTATCGTGATTTCCAATTTTAATACATATTTCTGTTGGTTGAAAGTTGCTCTATTGGGGTAAGGAGAAAAAAAAAAAAATATATATATATCTATCTATCTATCTATATATATATATATATATCTATCTATCTATCTATCTATCTATCTATCTATCTATATATATATATATATATATATATATTGAAAAAGGATTGCGGCATTCACAGGGTTTTAGTGAAAAAACAAAAAATGTTTTATTATTAAGCCTCAACGTTTCGATCCCCCACACACATATATATATATATATATATATATATATATATATATATATATATATATATATATATATATATATATATATATATATATATATATATATAAACATTTTTTACATTTATTTTTTATTTATATATTTGTCATCTTCAAATGGGGTTTGTCACCATGAATCAGTAAGGTTTCATTTGGATTTTCTTCAAGTTGCTAAGTTTTGTAGTCAGTGTACTCTTTCTTGTGTGCCTGCTCATGAATGCTAATGATCCATATTTAAAGGCTTGTAATAATGTAATTATACTAATTGATATATATATATTTTTTTTTTAAAAAAACATGTACAAGATAATTTATACATTATTTGTTGCCAACCTAAACCCGTTGTTAGAAAATTGCACATTCTTTCTCTTTCGTTTTTTAAAATATTTAATTTTAAACAACTAATTATATTAAATTGATTCCAACACTACAAGAACATTTATTGATGATTCTGCTATCCCTTTATTTTTCTAAATACACAAGGACCACTTATCCAAGTATCTAACGCAACATTATTTAGCCCATGAAAATAAAATAGAAAAGAAACTACACAGGAAAACTGTAGAGGGGCCCATCAACCTTCAACTCGCATAATAATGTATTTTCATTGTTTTACCTCGGGCTATACGGTCAATTTATTTTTATGTTTTTGCGTTTTGGAGACACATAACTAACTTTGGACAATAAAGGAGACTTAAGGTTTCCAGAATCAAACTAACTAGACCATATGGAACATTTCCACTTTACATTACCACTAAAGTGATTCTGACTGGTTTTCATGTTACCTTAACATTTGAAGCATTCGACTAACAAGGCTGTACATATTTTTCTAATTATATTATCTTCTTATGTTTAACGCTACAGTTATTTACAATCATTGGTTTGATTTTGTACACATAAAAATGTAAATTAAAGATTACAATTGTTTAGCAGCTCTTCTATATCCAAAATGAGTATGGGAACCACATGCTCCACTATTTGGCAATGGCAGTTTCCCCAGTTTAGGGTCTTCTTAATGTTTTAAAAGCATTTGAGAATCTAACGTAGTCTCATAGAGAACATTTAAAGTCAGTTTGGCACTTAACTTACATTAAAAACAAAATCTGTGTTGTTATTTATACTTAGGTTTATAATATAAGAGCTTTATGATCTTTGTTGTTATACAATTCAGTTATTTAGCTCAGGGCCTGTGGGCTAATATTTCCTTCCCCAAAGTCAATTTCATGGCCCACTCGCAACTCCGCTATTATTTTCAAGCAATCTGCCCAGTAATATGATGATCACACTGCTAGGGAACAAAAGTATCTATCCAGAATGGGGATCTTGCAAGACTGGCAATCTTGGAAGCCAAGTGTCATATGAGATAAACTGTCAACAAATATAAGACTTTACACCTGGGATTTAAAATGATGCAGGTTACATATATATAATAATGATTAAAGAGGAACTATTGTGAAAATTAAAATTTAATATAAGCTTCATCATACTGAAATAAGAAACTTTGTAAATACAATCAATTAAATCTCTGAATTCATTCTGAAAGAATCATGTTTATTTTCACTATCCATCTCTCAGCATTTGTTTCTCTTCATTCTGTCTTCATGCAGGAGTTGGATGTCAGATATTTATTGCCAGTTAGATCAAATATATCTTATAGGGGGGCTGCCTTTCCAAGCAGATGAATTAGAGCTCACTCAAATAACTGATTCCAGTACAAACAAAATCTAACAAAATATCTGCCTTTTGCACAAATCCTGCATGTAGAGAAACATGATTTCTGGTGATTTTAAAAGAGTGAGCTCTAATACATCTTCTAGGCAAAAGGAGCCCCCACTATAAGATATATAACTGTCAATGATTATCTGACACCCAACTGCTGCATGAAGACAGAATGAAGAGAAACAGATGCTGAGAGAGGAATAGTGAAGATAAACTTGATTATTTCAGAAACGGTACAGAATATGTAATTGATTATAATTAGAGAATTTCTTATTTCAGTATGAGGAAGCTTATATTAAATTTTCATGATAGTTTCCCTTTAACTGCACATTAGATAGTTTCAAGAATGGTTTGGCAAGTGAGGCATACAGTAAAAGCCTTAAAACCAGGGCTGGAACTAGGGGTAGGCACTGGTATTATATAGATCCACTGGATCAACTAGCAGTTAGGCAGGTTAAAATAGAGTTCAAAGGTTGAACTTGATGGATGTGTGTCTTTTTTCAACCTAACTTACTATGTTACTATGTTAAAAGAAAAAAATGCATGCACAAAACCTCACATCAAAGCATTTAATTGTGCAAATTCACCAAACTATATATCAACAAATATATAGATATACAAGTGTTCATGCATAATACACCACATGGCCGTGTCTCCCCCTCCCCCCGTCTGCATACCTTATGTCAGCCACTCCCTCCTGACGCATTTCGCCATTGGGCCCTTCATCAGAAGTGGTATGGTACTATGATTTACCCTATAATATAATGGTGGCTCTGTGAGTAGTTTGATTCCAGCTTGGTAGTCTGTATGTTCAAAGGTTGCATTTTGGCTCATCAAATGTTATTTATGCCACTGTATGTTGCATGTTTCATTCTCTACCAACATGTCGGTATGTTTCTATATTTCCATTACGATCCATTCCCCAGTTTATATTGCTGCTGTCTCTTTATATACAATACCACATCAAGAGTGCTTCCTATTGAGCTTGTTTTTCCCCTAAACACAGGGGAAGTTAGAGATCACCACAGTCTGCTAGAGTGAAGTAATGCCTCTCTAGATTAATTTCTATGGGTTTTTAAAGGCGTATTTATCAAAGGGTGAAAGTTCTCCATTTGATAAATACGCCTCCCATAGAAATGAATGGAGAGAGGCGGATTGTGGCGAGCTCTAATTTAACTCTAATATATCCCACAGTGTTTAGCCAACCCCTCATCTGATGCACACTGATGAACTCTGCCTTGCCTTACTTCCAAGAATCCCGGGCAATCTTATAGCCAATGAGTTCAAAATAACACAATAGAAGTTTAATCAATAATAGTTTTTAACATGAAGAAAATGTACACATATCATTAGTTCTTCCTGAACAGTGTCATCTCCAAACATAGTGCATCCAAATTCCTGCCCAAAAAATACAAACTGATATGGAGCATAACTATTACCTCACATACCATGTTCACCTTTCAAAAAAGCCTTTAGGAAGTAATTAAGGGCTTTTTTATATGTACAGGTCCCTGCTGTGCAAGAGACTAGTAAAACATTGTTTCTCAGAGTTCTGTTTGAGGTGTTCAAGGATGGTTGGTTCAGGTTGTTGGATAATAGATTTAAGTGATTACCTGCAGGAAATTAATCTAATTTTCACTGCCACTTAAAGGTCTCAGCGAAACTCTACTTTTTTCTTTTGTTATTTTCTAAACTCAAAAGAAGTAATAGTAAATGCTCTGTCTTGGTACATTATATATATCATGAGCATAAAAGGTCAATCTTTGTTTAATATAGGTCCTCGGGATGGCAACGTGATATCAAATTTTGTGGGAAGAGTCTCCTTCTCTTTAGCTGCATCAACAATATTATATCACAGTACAATGATATTCAGCTATAGCAAAATAAAAAATTACTATTTACCAATCTGAGGTACACTGGAGAGACTTTTTCCACCTCCTCTGCATCAGCTAGCAGTTCTACTTGGGCAAGGGGGTTAAACTTTATGTAGACCAACTAAAGAAATTGTGTTTTCTCCAGAAAAATCAACCAAAAGTTTAAAAACATTTATTAGGACATTACAGGTGAAGGCCTAACGCGTTTCACGCCTGTTGGGGCACTTACTCATAGGCGCCCATGTATATTTAGTATATTGGAGTACAAGAGAATAAATATTCATAGCAAGTAAACTTGTTTGCCATTTTTTCTACCACCTTCCTAAACTATAAAAATTATAAAACAATGTTTCATGTAGATGTTTATTCTTTGGTACATTTGGGGGCACGTTTACTTAGTTCGAGTGAAGGAATAGAATAAAAAATAAGTTTGAATTTCGAATGATTTTTTCGACTACTTTGACCATCGAATTGGCTACTTCGACCTTCGACTTAGAATCGAACGATACGAACTAAAAATCGTTCAACTATTCGACCATTCGATAGTCGAAGTACTTTCTCTTTAAAAAAAACTTCAACCCTACTTCGGCAAGTAAAACCTACCGAGGTGCAATGTTAGCCTATGGGGAAGGTCCCCATAGGCTTTCTAAGCTTTTTTGGTCATATAAAAATCGTTCAATTGATGGATTAAAATCCTTCGAATCGTTCGTTTCAAAGGATTTAATCGTTCGATTGAACAATTTTTCGTTCGATCAAACTAATTGCGGTAAATCCTTCGACTTCGATATTCATAATCGAGGGATTTACCTTCGGCAGTCGAATATCGAGGGTTAATTAACCCTCGATATTCGACCCTATGTAAATCTGCCCCAGAACGTAAATTCTAAGATAATTTAGATGATCTATATTTAATCTAAACTATATCATCTACTAAGGTTTGTGACTAGCCTGAGATCACATAAATCACATAAACGTTTCTAAAAATTACAAATGTTGTCCACTATTAATCACAGGACTCTTACTGTTGGGTAACTATGGATGCACAATATGTTTTTAATTATTATTTATTATTGATACATTATTATGTATATATCATTATTAATTATTATGTCAAATTATGTTTAATTTAATTTAAACATAGTTTAATTTATTTGTAAAATAAAGGTAGAGAGACAGACACTAGGTTCAAATCAAGTTATTGGGAATCCCAACAAGTTTGGTGTGGACATCCTTGGGCAAATCTAGTACATTATATATGATTTACAGATGACATATAATTGTGTGGGGATATCCCCTTAAAATGATTTAAATGCTTTTTTTGCATATATCATGTTATACATACACCTATAGATCTACTTAGTTAAGTGGACAAAAAATGGTAATTAATGACCAAATAGAGAAATAGACACAAATGTTGTATGTATCACCAACTACAGAGAGATACACCATTTATTATAGGTACTTGTGTCCAAACACATACCTTGCACTAGCTCCAATTTTTTTCAAGCAGCATAGCTTTCATCCAGTATGGATTGTGCACAAGCTAGGAACCCCCGGAGTTACCCCCTCCCTGAGCATGCTGATAGTTCCTGAAATGCAACTTCCCATGCAGCTGCAATAATGCCAGAATTCTGGAAAAAGACACCTCATTGCAATTAAAAAGTATTCAAAATAGTGTCCCCACATTGCACACTGTGTCTGGTATTTAAAGCCCTGTAAAAACTCTGGGAGAGTGGATATTAGAAAATAGTTTAATAAATGGTCCAACTGTATGTGGACCAACCTGATTTTTTACAAAAAAGCCAGCCCCAAGAGGAGTGGATGAGGGGTCTACCTTGATATAATGGTAAAATACAGTATCTTTTAGCTGAATTAATTTATAGTCTTACACTCAATTAGTTTAGAATTTTCTTGCAAACTGGCAGTTGCCCATTGATAGAATTGTTCTTTTACTCTCTTTTTCCACTTAGCGATTGATTCCCGCAGCAAATCATCTTTTCCTTGACCTCAATTTTTCCTGCCTAAGCTCTCTTTATGTTTTTTAAGTGCAAGTTTCCATTTGAATGTGTGGAGAACTAGGTGAGACTAAACAGAATATTTTATTCCTGTGTAAATTTAAGGAATCAAGATCAGTGCTTGTAAAAGTAGTACATTCCAGCCTCGTGGAAGATTCCAATATAGGCGTTTTGGAAGGGGAGTGCTGCTGCTAGATGCACTAGTAGAGTTTAACAAATTTGTCAACTATTTATGAAGGCAATACTATTAATATTAATTTTTATTACTCGTACATTTCTGAATATAACTGCCCATGATATCTAATCCTTTTTGTGAAAATTATCAAATTTAGTACAGGTTCTCTTTGAGTGTTAAGGCTTATGGCTCAAATGTCTAAACTTGGCTGTGTCCCCTGTCGTTGACTCTAATGAAAATCCACCTGACACCCCTGGTACAGGTGGTTATTGGGTTGGAAATGCACATCTGAGCTTTGTCATGACCCGTTGAAGTTCCATTAATCTACCAAGAACTCCAACAGTGTTGTCTTTCAACCTGAATTTTGTATTCTTGCCAACAATTACAGTATTTTTCAAGACCTTAAAGCTTCTTTTGTCCAGAAATTGAGAAATTTCCAACTATGTTTCTCTATCTATGGCACGTTACTGTTGGCACTGTAATCAGTGCCCCCCATATGCATCTGTCATAAAATGTACTACCTGGTTGATTATATAAAGACTTGGCGACTCCTAGAAAATTTTGCAGAAACAACAGAGCTAATTATCTTTGGTGTCCGTAAGTTAATAAATAAGAATAGCATATAAAAAAAAAACTGCGTCTACAAGAGCCACTTTAATGCATATAAAAATGATATTTGTTTAGTGGTCACCGTTATTGGGGGCTGCTGTTGTCTTGTTTTTTTACATGTTTTCTGCCAGACACTGTAGTAGTCGTAGTAGGGAGTTTAAGGGTCAGTTTATAGTTTATTTGTATGGTTTTCCATATACAGGTATGGGACCTGGGGTTTTCTGGATAAAAGATCTCTCAGTAATTTGGATCTTCATAACCTTAGGTCTGCTAAAAAAAATGTAAACATTAAATAAACCCAATAAGCTTGTTTTGTTTCCAATAAGGATTCATTATATCCTAGCTGGGATTAAGTACAAGATACTGTTTTATTATAACAGAGAAAACGGAAATCATTTATATATAATTTAAATAGGGATGCACCGAATCCAGGATTCGATTTGGGATTCGGCCAGGAATCAGCCTTTTTCAGCAGGATTCGGGTTCAGCCGAATCCTTCTACCCAGCCGAAACGAATCCGAATCCTAATTTGCATATGCAAATTAGGGGCGGGGAGGGCATTTGCGTGACTTTTTGTCAGAAAACAAGGAAGTAAAAAATGTTTTCCCCTTCCCACCCCTAATTTGCATATGCAAATTAGGGTTTGGATTCGGTTCGGTATTCGGCCGAATCTTTCACTAAGGATTCGGGGGTTCGGCCGAATCCAAAAAAGTGGATTCGGTGCATCCCTAAATTTAAATAATATAATGGGTACAGGCGCCTATTGTCAATATTTTTTTCTGTGTCATAATTTAGTTTTGTCACTGTAGAATTTTTCTTTATTCCGTACATGATTTCTTTTTGCATTAAATACAATAGTGTACATTGTACATGTACATTATTGCTCTTATGAAATAATACACAGTTACAAGCTTTACAGTCCATTCCTTTGATGACAGCTCTAGAGATTTAGGAGATTGGTTATTTTCTAAATATAAAAGTCATCTGGATTATTTACTCAGCGTTACCCACAGAGAGAAACAACAGGAGATAAAATGGTTCAGCAGTTTTCTTGTTAGACTCTTTTGGACAAGTGTCAGGCACTGGGAGAGAAATTCAAGACTCAAGTGTTGAAATAGTTTAATAGGTTTTGCAAAAAAAAGAAAAAAAGAAAGTCGAGATTAGAGGCAAGATGTTTTCCCTGGGTGTGCACAGCTGTATTAGAATAAGCCATGCAGTGGTGGTCCATTTAACTCTGGAATCAGACAACCAGCCAAAAAAAAGAGCTTTTGTTCTCGTAACTTTGTGCCCTTCACAGCAAGTTTCTTCTGGCCCTAATGTGGCCAATAAAATGCTACTCAGGTGGCAAAAGCTGCTTACTGGCTTATAAAAGTGCTACTGTCGATATTGCCATCTGCCTTGATTTTAGCTTTCCATTAACTTTCGACGGTATATTATAATATGGAACTGGCACAAGGGAGGCTGCTGTTAGAGCACTGCATCTGTGTACGAAACGTACTTTTTATTTGCTTGTTGAAAGAAAAAATATTCAGAAGCTTACATCACAGTTGGCAGATAAGATTATTCTTATGCTGTGAAAGACAAAAAGGAAAATCAGATCATGTTTCCAGTATGTGCACAGTTCAGCAGGCCTGGATTTCCCTCTGCTGCTCCCCTAGGCCTCATGGTCCTAGCACCCACCTGCTTTAACGCTGACCCCCCCCCCCAGCACATGCACAAGACAAGAGCATGTGTATGTGGGCAACTAATCTCCTGCACTCTATAGTAAAAAGCTTTCCCATAGGCAATAATGTGAATTGCTGGAGGTAAAACCCATATGTCGCTCCAGTCTCCCAAAATCGCTTGAAGTTTCCTCTTGTATTGATTTTGGGAGACTGGAGCGACACATGGGTTTTACCATCAGCGATAAGTTGCCCAGAGAAGCAGCGATTTATCGCTAGCGATTAATCTCCTGGTGTGTCACTGCCCTAACCAAACAATGGGAAGGTAACGAGATAGCAGCTCCCTAACACAAGATAACAGCTCCCTGGAAGATCTAAGAACAGCACTCAATAGTAAAAGCCAAGTCCCACTGAGACTGATTCAGTTACATTAAGTAGGAGAAATAACAGCCTGACAGAAAGTAATTCCACCCTAAAGTGCAGGCACAAGTCACATGACTGGGGCAGCTGGGAAACTGATAATATGTCTAGTCCCATGTCAGATTTCAAAATTGAATATAAAAAAATCTGTTTGCTCTTTTGAGAATTGGATTTCAGTGCAGAAGTCTGCTGGAGTAGCACTATTAACTGATGTGTTTCCCATGACATTATCCCTGTAATTTGGTTGATATGTTTGCAGGGGCGCTCCACCAATGAGGCGAGTTGAGACACTCGCCTCAGGCGGCAGCGCCCCCTGGTTACCAGGGGCGGCAAAAATGCCGCTCCTGGTAACTAAGAGCCGAATTTCCGGTTTTCAACCCGGAAATTCGGCTCTTCTAGTGCAATTGCGCTCTCTGCACTAGCGTCGTGCAGCGCCCCGACCCCCTCCTGCGCAGAAAATGTGAGCGCCGTGAGGAGGGGCGGCAACAGAAGGCCGCCTCAGGCGGCATTAAGGCGCGGATCGGCGCTGTATGTTTGACTGAAAGGTAAATTGATCCTAGTTTGAAGGTCTTGAAAAGTCCTAATTTTGTGGCACTTGGGCTGAATGCCAGTGGTAGAGATCTGCTTTGTGCCTAATATCTTCTAATGCTCAAAATGCAGGCCTTCCATGGGGCTACTTACAGGCGTACAGAGTTATAGTAAAAATTTAATTCTGGTAGTCTGATCGTCATAAAAATGGTAGAAGGTTTGCTCAGCTCAATTATTTTTGAAAATAACACTTTTCAGATAGGGGGCACACACAGCACCTATATTATAAGGTATACTTTTACAAAAAAAAAACAGGATAGACTTGTATCAGGGAGGTTATAAGGTCAGTTTGTGAGTTATGTATCCACAAACCAGTCTATACAGATGGAGCAGCATTCATCAGTATATTCATCAGTATATGCCCCAGGGGTGGCAGATGACTAATATGGATTGTGCTCCTAAAGCCAATATACCATGCCGATCTCTTCAACACTACATTTTGTACACTTGTCTTACATTTTATAATATATAAATTATAAATAACCAAGTTTCTCTTGGTGTGACATTTTTAAATAAAAAATGCCTTATCAAAAACCTTAGTTACTGCCATGGGGAGACTTTTGCAACGGAAATTGCATTGTAAATTTTCTTTTTCAATTTGATTATAAAAATATAAAACTATGTGAAATAGCTTGAACGATAAATGAAACTCCAATCTATTTATATTAAAGCTTGCCAGGTTTTAAGATTAAAATTTGAGAAAACATCCAGATCACATTTTACAATTTTCTTGAACTGTAGAAAGAATATTTTTAAGTGTAGGAAGCTGGTGGGTCTGTGAGCACGTGGTAAAAATGCAAAATAAAATGTGTGTCTCTCAAATTTTGTTATACAAGTATAGGAACTGTTATCCTGAATGCTTGGGGGAAAGGGATCCATAATTTGGATCACTACTAAAAAATCTTTTAAACATTAATTAAACCCAGCAGGATGGTGTTTGACTCCTCTAAAGATTAATTCTATCTTAGTTGGGATCAAGTACAAGGTAATGTTTTAACATTACAGAAAAAGGAAACTGTTTTTATAAATCTGAATTATTTGATTATAATGGAGCCTATGAAATATGGCAATGACGTAATTCCAATCCCATACCTGTACTAAATCTCTAGAAACCTAGACCTTAATAAGGGCTACTGCTCAACTGAAAGTCTAGATACCCAGCTTCCTTAGCAGCACTTCAACTTGGCATTACTTTGTTGGTCAGTTGACCATTTGGAATATGTATTACTTATTCAAACAATGGCATTTTAATCATATATCACCATATATTTCCTTTCTCAGATAGGCTGGATATCATTAAAACCACATATGTCAACCCTGTGACTCTAAAGAACAATGTTTCAGCTTCCCAAACTGATGGAAGCTCCTCTGGTTCTGGATAATAGTAATCTGTACGAACCAGTACTGGTCCAATGTCTGTTCTATCACAGACTCGTGTATATATATAAATATATATATATATATATATATATATATATATATATATATATATATATATATATATATATATATATATATATCTGTGCTTCACTTGCTTTTTTTTCTTTCAATGCTTACATTGCACCAGTGGGGCTAACAGAATGTGATAGCATTCTGCTCTGACTTTAAGCAAAGGTCCATGCTGAATTTTTCCTGATAACTAGGTAATTACATATATATTTTTATATTGATGTGTGTGTTCATATTTATGTGTACATATGTTGTGTGTGTGTGTGTGTGACTATACTATTTCTTTATGTTCCTGATGGGGCGAGAGACAGCTGTGTATCACATGAACAAGAATGGCTGGGAGTCGAAGCTGTAAGTCTGGGTGAAAGTGCAGGTTACAACTTCCTCCAATACACTTTAATAGATTTTAACTGGAACCAGCAGAGGGACTGTAAAATTACACTCCATTGTGTGGATTTACACTTTTTTACTGATGAATTCCAGTCGGCATTTGCAACATAGTGCCTTCTTCTTAGAAAAGTCTTTCCAATGCATTGGTAGGCAACTGAAAAATCCCCTGGAGTCGAGTTGCAGAGACATTATATCCCATATTCTGCTTCAGGCAAGATTCATCAAGCACCTCATACCTTGAAGATACCCAGTCGTCAGTAGTAGTGTTATATAGCCATGTACAGTTAGACAAGCAGGGGATTGAGCATGTCATTTTATCTTGTGCAGAAATCTTCTCACCGCACTGAAATCTATATTCCCATCAGACATTTTGACAAACTTATTAAGAAGACAATCTAATATTCCTTTATTTTCAATAAACATACACATATTCATATGATCACTACTGTTTGCACTTTCACCAAATAAGGTCTCTTGGGCTTTTAGTATCTCTGCTCAGTTGATTTTTAAGGGAAAAATTATATTCTATTTGCATTTAGGAAAGATAGCTTTTCCTCTTTCCCTGAAACAGACATAAGCAAAAGATTATATATAGATTTAAAGTTTTATTGTCATAAGTACAGAGTACAGCCAGGGGCATAACTACAGAGGAAGCAGACCCTGCAGTTGCAGGAGGGCCTAGGAGGTATAGGTGCCCCATGAAGACCAAAATAAAGAGCAATTTAAATATCTATTAGTTGAACAGGACAACCTCTGGATAGGTTGGGAACTTGAATGCCTTCTTCACAGACAATTTATACTCAATGCAATTCAAATTACAATAAAGTTCAGTTTACTCTAGTTATATACAATTAAGTTACAGAAAGGTATGTCTTCTTCTAAATACAGTAAGTTACAATAAGTCCTTTCTACTCTAGCTAACATTGTACTATTATTAAAATGACCATAACCATAAAGTGCAAGTGTAAAATGTAGTTTTTAACAGACTTTAGCATTTGCAGTGTATATTAGCAATATTGCACATAAGTGTGTTGAAACCGCCGCTGAATATATATTGCAGATTATATTGAATTGTATGAGCATTTATTATTGCACATTATAAACAGTCTCTACATATAGAGAAGGAACATGAGGGCAGGGGCACATAAAGCTACTGGGGGAGATTAGTCGCCCGGCGACAAACCACTTCTTCAGGCTACTAATCTCCCCGAACTGCCTCCCCGCCAGCTAGAATTTAAATAGTCGGCGGGATGGCTCTCTGAACGCTTTGTTTTCTGAAGTTGCCAGAAGTTTCCTTGTGAGGCAACATTGGAAAAACTAAGCGCTCCGAGTGCCATCCCACTGGCGATTTAAATTCTAGCCAGCGAGGAGGCAATTCGGGGAGATTAGTTGCCTGAAGAAGAAGTGGTTTGTCTCTGTGCGACTAATCTCCCCCAGTAGCTTTGTCTGCCCCTGTCCTAATAGTTGAATGTTTACAATGCGACTATAGGGCAAACTAACACATGGTAACCAGTAAATAATCCGTACATATTATTGCCCAGATACAGAGTTCAGTCATTTTAAATTTATATAGCTAAAACAGTTATAATGACAGAGTCCTCTGAAATGTCAGAAGGTTCAGTACAATCATTGTTATATAGTACAGGTATGGGACCCCTTTATCCCAAAACCTGTTATCCAAAAAGCTCTAAATTACATGATGGACGTCTTCCATAGAATCAATATTAAGGAAATAATTGTATTTTCTATTTCTCGGTATTAATAAAAAATAAAATGTACTGAAACTAGTAACTAAGCTGCATGAATCCATATTGGTGGCAAAATAACTGTAATGGGTTTATGGGTTTAATAAATGTTTATGGGTTTAATAAATGTTCCAATTATTTTTAGCAGACTTAAAGTATATCTGGAATACCCAAGGTCCCAAGTATTCTGTGTAATAGATCCTATACCTGTACCTGGTGGTGGTGGAGAAATGAGCCTATAGGGGTCATTTAAAAACAAAAAAGTGCATTGTTTTAAGTGCGATTTCAGACATAAATCACAGTGTTTTCCCATATTTCTAGTGTAATTGTGGCCATGTCCCATAGCATTTCATCTGTTAGATTCCCAAACTCACAGGCAACAACCAGCTCTCTCAAAGCTGCTACAAATTGTTCTGTGGATTCGCCATCCACGTTCGCGGAATTTATATCTTTCAGCAACCACATTTACCCTTGGCACCGAAAAGTTCTTTATAGCAGAAAGTGCAGTTTCATAAGTATCATCAGATAATGGTAATGTATAGAATATACACTGTCACTCTGCTCCCAGGCAATGAATAATTAAAGCATGCTTTCTAGCAGCAGAAATCTCCCCTTGGTCAGCAGCAATAATGTAATTTTCAAACATACGATTCTAAGCAGTAAAAGGTATGGTAGGCTCACCAGGATTTGGGAGAAAAGGTGCACACTGCTGCAGAGATAGTAGAGCCATCCTTGTTATGTTTTGGGTAGCTGAGGATGAGTAGAGTATAACCGTGCTTTATTAGCAGAGTCATGCAGGCATTACACAACAGTAAGCTTTCACTTTTAAGCTATCAGGAAGTATGCACAGTATAAGTCTGAGTACAGTGACATCTACAGGCCATGTACACTTGTCTCTCCTCTCAGTTGCTCTGTTCAAGGAGTGGGAGGAGTCCCCGTCCCCACCCCTGTGAGCTGACAGGAAGGAAGTGCTGCTATGGGGGGAGAAGCAGCAGAGTGAAAGCAAGGTGCTGCAAGCTCCCACATATTACTGTGTGTGAAAAGTCAGTAGGGAAGCCCAGTGGCAGAGAAACTGCCACATAGGGCTACATATATATTATGATGAAGAGTGGAGAGATATGTAAATTACATGAATGATGTATTGAGACTAGTGATGTAAGACTCTTCAGACCTGAAACTAGATTACTTCTATTTCTAAGTAGTTTTTCCATGTATATGCCAAAACCACTATTAAGGTGATGTGCATATAACAAATTCAAAAGCCCTTTTAAATACCATCTAAGTCATAAGAGCTTTAATTTGGTTTAGAGAAAGACCTAGACTAATCTTAAAAATTACTACAAGCCTCCACTGACCAGTGGCTTGCACTGCCTAATTTTTTTAGATGTCTTCTTTTCAGTCAGTCTATTGTTACTTGTGGATGACTGCCTGATTAGATAACTAGTCCCTGGCACTGGAGGCTACCATAATTGGTTCAACAGAGTCACATACCAAGCTACTATATAGAGCTAAGAGTACAACTTCCATTAAGTCGTAGAATCTTTTCAGAGATTATCAAGAATAAGCAATAAGCATAAATTTGTGTGGTCTAAGTGCCCCACCCCAACAAAATCTTCACACCTAACTTTCCCCTTGTGCTGGAGATTATAAAGTAGGCTGGATGATGGGATGGGGAAATATGCCATTGACCACCTCAGCTTGAGATATATGCATAAGTTAAATTCATTATTAGGGTAAATCTCACTTCTTACAGGCTTACCACTGTGTTTCTGGGTGTTATATTTATGTCCGAAATGTCTTAATGCAATTAGTTAATTTTTTCACATCATATTTTATCAAATACAAGGGTTCTGCAATGAGCTGAAAATTTGCTGAAAATGTGTTGGCCCTCTTAAATATACTGTCTTCTAGCCTATTCCTTCTGTTAGCCATGCTACTACAATGGAAATTAACAATGCCATCAACACAGAACTTTTGGAAAAAAAATAATAAATGAGTCTCTCCATAAACAAAAACTTGTATATCTTGCTCAAGTCTGTCCTGACAAACTTAAGGCAGTGTAGTCATCTGGCTATTCGTTTGGCAAAGTTGCTAAGCAAGCAGGTCTGGGCCTGATTTGGCCTCCCACATGCTGGGCCAAATCGACTGATGTGGTCATCGGTCCTAGGGCCATTGGGGTATGCAGAGATCTGTTGTAAGAGGACTGCATCAATATGCTGATGCTCTTCTTGTCCATTTTGAAAAACTGCCACATAGATATCTGGACAATTTTTGGCCCGATATCAGTAATGTTTATCATACTTGGGTAGATAAGTTGCTGACTTGGTCTGAAATTTGCCCATATATAGCCACCTTTAGGATGCAGGAGTTGGAGTAATTATGTCATGATGCATTAAAAATGGCTCCCCTCTCCCCAGCTCAACACCCCTTTTCTCTTTCCTTCACCTCTTTCTATCTTATATATTTGTTGTTATTATTTACCTTGTTGTTTTGTTAATATAAAAAAATGTAATTGCTCTGCAAGCCAAGCTAAAAAATATTCCTTCAATATTATTTATTGGCAAAGCACAACTGCTCCATTTAATTTGCAGTGTATTGTTATTCTTCCATCTATAATATATAATTTTGTATGTAGGATACCCTACTTTCTTTTATGTTGTGTGCATAAGATGATCATTTATCTGTGATGTTAAAGGGGTTCTGTCATGGGAAAAAAAATCTTTTTCAAAATGAATTAGTTAATAGTGCTGCTCCAGCAGAATTCTGCACTGAAATCCATTTCTCAAAAGAGCCAACAGATTTTTTTATATTCAATTTTTAAATCTGACATATTGTCAATATTCCCAGCTGCCCCAATTCATGTGACTTGTGCTCTGATAAACTTCAATCACTCTTTACTGCTGTACTGCAAGTTGGAGTGTTATCACCCCCCTCCCTTCCCCCCCCCAGCAGCCAAACAAAAGAACAATGGGAAGGTAACCAGATAGCAGCTCCCTAACACAAGATAACAGCTGCCTGGTAGATCTAAGAACAACACTCAATAGTAAAAACCCATGTCTCACTGAGACACATTCAGTTACATTGAGAAGGAAAAACAGCAGCCTGCCAGCCTGCAGGCACAAGTCACATGACCAGGGGCAGCTGGGAAATTGACAAAATGTCTAGCCCCACGTCAGATTTCAAAATTGAATATAAAAAAATCTGTTTGCTCTTTTGAGAAATGGATTTCAGTGCAGAATTCTGCTGGAGAAGCACTATTAACTGATTCATTTTGAAAAAAAAATTTTTCCCATGACAGTATCCCTTTAAGATATAGCTTTTAGCATAGAGGTATGCTAAATACAGGTATGGGATTTTCTCTGGAAACCTGATATGCAAAAAAGCTTCCACATTACTGCAAGGCCATCTCCCATAGAGTCCATGTTAAGCAAATAATTGTACTTAATAAAAATGAAATAAAAAATATGTACCTTTGTACTTGACCCTAACCAAGCTGCATGAATCCTGTTGGGTTTATGCAAATGGTTTTAAATTGACTTAGGGTAAAATGCACAATTAATATTTACAACAAAATAACAAAGGGTATTACATTGACAAATGATAATTCCTATTCTTCTTTATGCCTTTTTTTGGTTTATGACTTTTATTACATTTCTTACGGTATAATGATACAATTTAAAAAAAAACCATAGGTCCCATACCTATAATAAAACAACCACTGCAAGAAAGCATAATTGAGGGTTAAGCAATGAAAATAACTAGATTCTGTTTCTGCGTCAAATTCTTATAACAATGATTACTATGGGGGTGATGTAACAACAGGTGCAACATTTGCACTGAATCTAACCCCTATCAACTAATCAGGAAGTTGCCTTTACAGACTAACTGTTTGAAAGCAATTATCTGTGAAAAAGAAACAGGACTCCATGTCTGTACTTGGAGCCACTTTCAGCGGTTCTCCATGTTTGCTTTATTGCATGCTAACCAGTGGATAGCACACACACTAGCAAATATTGTTCTAGAAGAACTGAGCCTCTCAACAGATATACATAGGCACTGGCTACTCAGATAAATTGTGCACATTGGAGAAAAAGACTAGAAATTGCTTTAGGTATAGCTTGGAAAATATAGAAATTCTGCATTTCAACTATGGGCAGTGAATGCTTCTCACAAACAGAGTGCAGGCTGGGTCTCTTTGCAACCTACTATGACAGCCCTTTAAAGGAGAAGGAAAGCTACGGAGGCATTTTATTGCCAATAGATTAGCTGCAATAGTGCAAGCTAGAATGCTATATTTATTCTGTAGAATGTTTTACTATACCTGTGTAAAAAGCTCTAGAAACTCTCTGTTTGTTTAGGATAGGAGCTGCAGTATTAACATGGTGTGACATCACTTCCTGCCTGAGTCTTTCCCTGCTCTGGGCTCAGATTACAGTAGAGAAGGGAGGGGGGCGGGGGAAGAGGAGCAAACTGAGCATGCTTTTGCCCAGGGCAATGAGGTTTAAGCTGAAGGCAGGAAGTCTGATACAGAAGTCCATGTGTACACAATAGAAGGAAAGAAATGCAGTGTTTCTTTTGACAGGGGACTCAGAGCAACATTACTTTGGGGGTTTACTGGTATATTTAGATGGACCTTTCTGATAAGGCTTACTTAGTTTTAACCTTTCCTTCTCCTTTAATCAGAATTTAATCATACAAAACGCTATGAAGCAGATTTAAGACAATTTGAATTTGTGGATTGAATTTTATTACATTTACTGAACGTCAGGAAAACATTAAAACGTAGCAAATTGACACTCGACCTTCCAGAATCAGAAGTGTTTAGGGCTACCCAACTCCTTCACTGGGTTACTGAGAGGTGGAGGCTCTTTCCTCCGGATATGGCTTCTCAAACATATTTTGAAAGATGGTATTACAATGAATCTATCCCTCCTAAATCACTACCGAAATATGCTGTCACCAAAGGTGGCCTCTAATCTCCAATATGTAAAACTCTGGGAAAAAGAGTTGGAAAGCACCTTAACTGACGAGTACTGGTTCAGGGCATGGTCAAACTTGAAACACAGCTCGGTTAACACAATTTTAACAGAGGCTGGTTATAAGGTACTTACGAGATGGTATCTTACACCCAGGCCCGGACTGGCAATCTGTGGGTTCTGGCAAATGCCAGAGGGGCTGCTATAAGGTGCCATAGAAAGTCAGTATTTAGTGGGCTGGTGGGAGCTGTTTGGGCCTCTTTGTACCTGAAATGCCAGGGCCCAGGCCCGGACTGGCAATCTGTGGGTTCTGGCAAATGCCAGAGGGGCTGCTGTATGGTTCCATAAAAAGTTACCATATAGTGGGCTGGTAGGGAGCTGTTTGGGCCTCTGTGTACTTGGAATGGCAGGGCCTATTTTGACCCCCAGTCCAGGCCTGCCAGGGCCTATTTTAATTCTCAGTCCGGACCTGCTTACACCGGTACGACTAGCTAAGATTTATCATTTACCAAATGACCAATGCTTACGGGGCTGTACCATACCAGGCTCAATGGGCCATATGTGGTGGCTATGCCCATGAGCAGTTCGGTTCTGGGGGAGAATTTATCAATGAATTTTCTCGGTCCTTGAAATTAACTTACTAAAAAACCCATACGAGGCCTTGATGAGTTTGCCACCAAAGGGAGTTCCGAAACTAAAATGTAAGTTGCTGAATCATATATTTTTAGCGGCTAGGCAAACTATAGCCAAATGCTGGAAGTCCCCGACTATAAACTACAATATGTTTAAAAATAAGATTGATTGGATTTATGTAAATGAGCGTTTAACAGGACTAACACTCGATAAGATGACAACAATACAAAAAATATGGGAACCATGGGTTAGATACAGATTTGGAGATACACCAACAGTGTAGACCTAACATAAAGCGCTCCTTCAATCATTATACTCCATCCATCTTAGAAAACTAGGACAAACATTGGGAATGTCTCCTCTAGTTCGGTTAAAATTTATGTTTATTTGTAAAACAAATTACGTTATTGAACGACACAGTGATGTTCTTCTGTCAAATACAAGTATATTACAGGGTCATTTCAGTAGGCTTATTATGTCATTTGTAATAATGCAAGACTTTGATAATGTCTAGAAACAACTACTCAAATGTTATATAGCTTGAAACTACAAATTGCATACAGGTAACTTAACAATAAATATTCTTGTGACACTATTTCCAGCATATGATGTAACAAACAGATTGCTTTCTTGATATTGTGACCACTGTTATTGGGCTTGTATAATTCTATGAATACCTCTTAATGTATATGTATAAACATCACTGATGATATGTTTATAAATACAAATATTTAAAAAAAAAAAAAACCTAGCAAATTGACACATTTGTCAAAGCAGACCAGTATATTGGCCATTATTCTTTGCTGTAGGATGTTAAAGCTCAGTGGCCAAACTCTAACAGCTCTCCAAATCATTAATCCTTGATGTACGTTGAAACTGGGGATTTATGATTTGTAGAACTCTTTTCCACACTGGAACAAATCATTCCAGTGCGGAAAATACATTGATAAAGTTGGATTTAAACAAACAGGGTAATACAATGAAAGATCTAATGCTTGTTCTCATTTAGAAAACCTTAGCAAGTAATCAAATACTCTTTTTCAAACAGCTAACCACTTACTTGCTGATTAGTTTTAAGTAGCAAACTTAGAACAGTTTATCACAATAACCCACATAATTTTCTCAGCCCAACAGGGCCACATCAGATCTTGGAAAATATTATCTTTTTCTCAAACATACATTGTTGGGCTCTCACTCAGCAGTCACAGGGTCTACAACCCTATTGATATAACCCTTGTTAAGTGGGATCCAAAACTATGATGGTTGGTTTGCCAATTTGGTAGTAAATGACCTCCGGGAGTTTGGTTTGCTCGTGTGTGGCCCACATGGTATGTGCTTTCAGTCTGGGCACTCTTGGTTCTAGTTCTGTATTCTTGCACTGTGTTAAGAGAGGGAAGGTCTATGTATATACACCATGAATACTTTCTCTGATTATATTGATTAGAGAAGCTTCAGCTCAGAGTGAATGTTTGGGAACAGGAATGCAGGCACCTATATACTGCCAAATTTGAGGCTAATTGCATCCATGAGTCACGTACACCTAAGCCCTGAAACCTGTGGTTGTACTCAAAAGACAACTCAAGGGCATGCAGACATAATATACACAAACTAAAAAATATACAAAAGATGAAGAAAGAAAATATAGCTCCATAGAGTACAATACGGCTGCCAGAATATTTCTGCAGTGGAAGAAATATCACAGAATTCTTCCCCAGGAATTAACAGTACTCTGTTAAGTAATAACTACCAAAAGCATATTTTTGACCTTTTGTCAGTCAAAAAACCAAAAGCCAAGGTAAAGTAGTGCTTGGACGACAAATTTCTTAAACATGCTACAAATAAATATGTTCCAGAGTGAAGTGTTAATACCCTTGTAAAGATCTGAGCAACGTTTTTACCACTGCAAGGCCATGGCAACATCAGTATTCTCTCAAATTCAGTATATCAAGGTTAATATACCTGGACTTGGGCCAAATTAGACTTGGCCGAATCAAACCAGCCACACCAGAAAATAAACGTAAAAAAATGGAAGAAAATAGCCCCCACGTGACAGCAGCATGATTCCAAAAGCCTCTTACATATTTAGGGAAAACTGGCAATCACCTTCAATTAGGTGTAATATCCCTAATTATCTCTTTTTCTACCTTTTCAAGGAAGTTCCTTCATTCACCAGCATCGACTAATTGGAGACAGACTCACTAACATGTTAAGGTTATTACCAGGCTGGAGGAAAAATAGAACATTTACCCAAAATAAATAAACGGCGGATCATGTTCCGCTTAGTATAATGGTTTTTAATAATTGTAAAATTTGGGTTGTGTTGGACCAATAGCCAGCTTTGTAATTTTGTGTTAAACTGTGGAAGTACTTAATATCGCAAATTGCTTGAATTTTCCACTTCTTAACTCAAACTTATATATAGATTTAAATTTTTTTTCAAGGTTTTCCTTCCAAT
This sequence comes from Xenopus laevis, assembly GCF_017654675.1. Lineage (NCBI taxonomy): Eukaryota > Metazoa > Chordata > Amphibia > Anura > Pipidae > Xenopus > Xenopus laevis. Next base: position 29,134,228 of record NC_054375.1, read on the forward strand.
TACAGCCTTATACTTTTATTCCTGGAAATATTAAGCTATTATTATAAAGTGCTGTAGTAAAACACAAAAAATGGATTCCAGCTTGGCCACTATCTGCAAGGAGTTTGCATGTTCTCCCCATGTCTGTGCTGATTCCCTTCATGTATTACAGGTATGGGACCTGTTAACCAGAATGCTCTGGACCTGGGGTTTTCGAGATAATGGATCTTTCCGTAATTTGGATCTTCATAACTTAAGTCAACTAGAAAATCTTGTAAACATTAAATAAACCCAATACAATGGTTTTACCTCCAATAAGAATAAATTATATCTTTGTTTAAATCAAGTACAGTGTACAGTTTTATTATTACAGAGAAAAAGGAAATAATTTAAAAAATCTGTTTTCGGAGTTTTCTGAATAACTGGTTTCCAGATAATGGATGCCATACCTGTATTCACAGAACTGTAAAGCATATCAATGTCAATGGGTGTTTTTTTCAAGCTTATTCTCATGCATTAAAGTCAATGGGAGTTTTTTCTCACATTAAATGCATTAAAGTTAATTTTTTTCTCAAATGTTGTCCTCTGTCCAAATGCATTGAAGTGAATCGGCTTTTTTCTACTTTAAAATGTTTCCTTCGCAGCATCTGTCTTATTATTCATCATATGTAAAATCTAATTTATTTTCTATTATTCTTCACTTGCACATTAAGGGGGTTATTTACTAACTTTACTATTTTCTGGTTTGATTTTTTGGTTAAAAACTCAGACACAAAGACAGAATCCGAAAACTCGGCATCTCAAACCTGTCGAGGTCATGTATAAGTCAATGGGAAATGTCCCTATCCCAATTTAAAGATATCGTGGTCTGCATTGGATTTTGCCCTATAATCCAAAAAATTCAGGCTTTTCAGGTGACAACCTGAAAATCTAGTGAATCGGGAGTATTTGTCTGAAAAAATTTGTGTAATTCAAGTTTTCTTTCGATTTTATCAAGTGTTTTCCCGACCTGACTTTTTCCTGTTATTTTATTGAGAAATGCATAAAAGTGCATGGGAGTTAAGTTGAGCTTTGTTTAATAAAAATAATGAGATCGATTCAGATTTTAGTGAATAACCCCCTAAAACCCAGCAGCAAATAGAACAGGGGAATGATTATTCAATTTTATTTGCAGTATCCCCTCATACCGGAACAGCCCTTTGGGGCATGTCACTGTTCCAGTATGTTCTCTTCTCTCGATAATATGCCCTTTTCCATATAATAGTTTTGCATATTTCTTTGTTGGGTGGGGTGCCTCCCTCGCTGGGTTACTTTATTGCATCTTACACAGAGATTCTTTACAGACCTTATTTTTGCCCATTCGGCTTAACATTCAGAACCACGAAGCACCTTGCTTAGAAACAGGCCCAGATTTGTGGCAAGGCCACAAAGGTCCGGGCCTAGGGCAGCACCATCTGCCAATGCACTGAGGACTGCTTACCGGGCGCACGCAGTCCTCGGTGCAGATAGGGAGAGGGGAAGTGTGTGCACATGCGTGCAAGGGCGTGCTTCCGCATGGGGGGGAGAGTGCGCGCATGCGTGCATGCTTTCGCACTGGGGAGGGGGGGCAGAGCAGAAGGACCGTGGTCAGCCTAGGGTTGCCAGAAACAGAAATCCGGCCCTGTTTGGAAAGCATTCCTCTTTATGTAAAATGACTAATATATCATTTTAGCAGAAGCCAGAAACAAAATCAAAATGTTAGCATCTGTTGGTTGGACGATGCATGTCTAAAGTTAATATCTGACAGGAAGATAATTAGTCAATGTTTTGACTGGCTAGATATAGAATCAATCATTTTATATCTATCAGAAAATATAATCTCTTAGTAGAGCTGGCTGTTATGGAGGGTAAGGAATAGAGAGCAGGAGATGAGTTGGAACTCCATATGTCTGAGGGTGTCAAGTACTACAGCGTAGTACGTGTGTTTGGTGTGTGGGATTATAAAATGTTCTTTGGGTTACTATATTTTTGACATCCTATAATGTGAACTGTAAATTTGTATTTATACCAAAAAGCAACAATATATTTAAGCAACAATATAGTTTGTATAGATACATAACAAGATAAGTTCAAAGAATAGATATAAGCCACAATAAAAAAAAAATCCTTCTAAAATGGCACTAGCCAAATCTGCTGTCATGACTGTGGCTAAAAATAGTTCAATTTAGATACAATGCTAAGGAAAGCTATAGCTATAGCTACTGAGGAAATATGTAAACTAAAATGTAAAATTAAATTCAAGGAGATAAACCTTTCTCCAAATTCATTTCTTTTTCCACCATTTTTCAATAGAGTTTTCACATGATAAACTTTGAAATACATTTTTCTGAATTGAATTGCATCAATCTCATTCATGAGTGATAAACCTTTTTATCACTGAATTGAATCTTGCCCCATATGTTTCTGCATTTTGATTGTTTCCTGGTCTTTTTCTTCTTGGACCACACAGAGACTATAGAATGGACTATTTTCAACCAAGGTGACACAATGGGGGTTATTTACTAAATTCGTGATTTTATTTTAAAATCACTAGCAGAGATACATATATTGAATTGTGTTAAGTTTCTAACATTTTAGGGGAGCTATTTGTCTCTCAACTGTGTTCTATGCAAGGAGGGGAGGAGTCCAAACCCCTGTGAGCTGACAGGAAGGAAGTGCTGTACAGGAAGTGATGCTGTGAGGGAGAAGCAGCAGAGTGAAAGCAAGGTGCTGCAAGGTCCCATATATTACTGTATGGGGCAGATTTACTAAGGGTCGAATTTTGAAGTTAAAAATACTTCGAAATTCGCCCATCGAATTGAAATCCTTCGACTTTGAATATTGAACTCGAAGGATTTTTCACCGAATTTAGCGTTCGACGATCAAAGGAAAATCGAACGATTAAATCCTTCTAATCGAATGATTCGAACGATTTTAGCGTACGATCGACGGTTTTTCGATGTACAAAGACTTAGAAAATGGTTCTAGAAGGTCCCCATAGGCTAACATAGCACTTCTTGACAAAGGGGCGTGACCCCGAAACGTTGCACTACTGCATAATAAAATTGCAAGGGCTTGCCCTGCTACTATAATTCCTGTGTGCCGGTGAAATTCTTCTTACCCTTGTTGTGAGGCTGCCGATTCCTCTATCACTGGGCACCAGGATAAGAACCTTTGGGAGTGTGTGGTGTGCGGCTTCTCCATATTCTATTGGACTAACATAGCACTTCGGCAGGTTTAATTTGGCTAAGTATTGAAGTCGAAGTTTTTTTAAATAGACAGAACTTTGATTATCGAATGGTCAAATATCGAACGATTTTTACTTCGAATCAAAGTAAATTCGAAGTCGTAGTATCATATTTGATGATCGAAGTATTCAGAAAATTACTTAGAAATTCAAACTTTTTTAACTAAAGTAAATCTGCCCCTTATGTGTGTGAAAAGTCAGAAGGGAACCCCAGTGGCAGAAAAGCGCACTCTATTTAGGGTGCGCAAGGAAAGGGGGTCCTTGTCAGGGCTCTGAAGAGCAAAGCGTGCACTTCTCAGGGCACGGAAAGCCAAAGGGAATCCTTCTCAGGAATGCTCTCCCCAGTAGCGGAGACAGAGGACTCCTGTAGTGCCACAAGGAAGAAAATCGGTGCTAGGTTTTCTCCAGTAGCATTATAGGGCTACAAATTTAACATTTTTTGCCATATTACATTCCCCCAAAGAGTCTAGTTTTACTTTTAACAATTGTAACATGGGGTACAGGGCCGCCATCTGGAAGGACAGGGGGGACAAGTGTCCCGGGCATGAAGGACATGCCCGGGACACTTGTCCCCGGCAGTGCTGCAGTTTTGAAAGAGCCGGGCCCCCTTGCGAGTGCCGAAGCCTGCGGCCATTTTCGAAGTCCCGAACAGCTGAAATGGAACAGCGAAAGGACCCGAAGCCACGAAAACAGCCGAAGCCAAACTCCCGAAGCAGCGAAAAGACCCGAAGCTATGAAAATAGCCAAAGCCAAGTCCAGAAGTGGCGAAAAGACCCAAAGTCACGAAAACAGCCGAAACGGAAGTCCTGAAGCAGCGGAAAGACCCAAAGTCACGAAAGGAGGCGAAGTTGAAGTCCTGAAGCCACGAGTTCAATTCTACTGAACACCAATTTGTGTTTTTTTTTAATCCTGGCCACCAATGTGTTATTTTAATATTCTATAGGCCCCTGCCACCAATGTCTTTATAAAAAATATTTTGTGGGGCCCCAATTTTTTTTTTAACTTGTAAGGGGGGCCCTGGCGCCAATGTTTTTTAAAAAAATATTCTTTGGGGCCCAAATTTTTTTAACTTTTTTTTTAAACTTATAAGGGGGCCCTGACCATCAATAGCTTTTTATAACATGTGGGGGGGGGTTACTTTTTTAGCTTACTTTTTAGGTTACTTTTTTGTTGTAAAATTTTGTTGTACGGGGCCCCGTGATTTCTAATGGCGGCCCTGATGGGGTATCCCAAACCCAGAGCTAACTCCAAGGTTCCAGGCTCGGCCCACTCTTCTGCTTGTAGCAGCTGCCTTTGGCTTCGGGTCGAGCCCTCCGCTACTCAGATGCCGCCAGGTCTTATTGTGGGAGAACCAAGAAAAGAGTTCTGAGCAAGCAAGGGAACCGAGAGTGTTGTAGTAGAATGGGAAATAAGGAACGTAGTCAAAAGCCAGGCCGGGTCTGTAACAAACAGTCAATACGGTACAGATACAGGAGACGTAAGAATAGTTTGGGTCACAGGCTGGGTCAAATACACAAATATCACAGTACCAGGAAGAGTAGTCAAAGATGGGAAAAATCAGGACAGGCAGCAGACGTAAACAGGTAGGATCAGTAACAGACAGCAATACTCAAATAATGCACCTAGGAACTAAGAATTCAACCTTTTTGTTGGGCATGTGAATATTTGCCTGATGCCACTTCAAATATTTAAACTTTGCACCAAACGCAATGATGTCAGACAGTGTCGGACTGGCCCACCGGGATACCAGGAAAACTCCTGGTGGGCCAAGGTGTCAGTGGGCCTCTTGCTTCTAAACATTTGGCTTATTTCATGGCCATTCCCTTTTTCTATGAGAATAAAGAGGCTAAATAGATGGAATAATATGGAATAGTATGGAAAGAAAAGAGAATAGGAGAATAGAGGTTGACTAAGGAAAGGAAGAAAATAATACTTAGAGTCGGCCCCTGGTCTAAAGGTGTTTGGGTGGGCCCCTGGTCTAAGGGTTTTTGGTGGGCCCCTGGTGTCCCAGTCCAACACTGATGTCAGATGCGAAATGGTGTCAAAACCTGGAAGTGTTCCGAGCGTGCGCACTTCCACAACAGGTGTCCCCGTCAGGTCTAGACTGAAAATTAAAATAGACCCTGACATTTCAGGTATACAGAGGCCCAATCAGCCCCTACCAGCCCACTAAATACTTTCTATGGCACCTTATAGCAGCCCCTCTGGCATTTGCCAGAACCCACAGATTGCCAGGCCGGTCCCCGTCGTGCTCTAAGAGCTGTGCTGTGGGGCCCAGTAATATCTAGTTATGCCACTGCTCTTAAAAGTTAAAGTAAATTATTCCACCACCCCCGACAAAAAATACATGTGCAACCTCTTTTTGTTTTGTTGATCATTTACCATTAAATGCACCTTGGCTACATAGTGATGTTATCATCACTAAGTTATATGTCACTAATTCTCTTTTGTGCTGCTTTTTCTTGTAAAATGTTTTATAATCTAAATGTGTTTGTGTTGTGGTTATTGAACAACTTGGCAGTATGTGTATGGGAAGGCTTGCGTTATTTTCTTTACAAAGTTGTGGACAGGAAACCCTGAAAAAGAAAGGGGATTTGCTGATTTGCATTGTGCTTACCTTGGCACCTCATGTGCAAGGTTGAAAGACGTTCAGTGCAAGGGGGGCATTTTGCCCTTTATTAAGTATATTTAATCAAGAGAAAAGTTGACAGCACTGTGAATCTCTCAACTATGCAGGAGTATAACATACATAGAATACAGGTATGGGATCTGTTATTCAGAAACCCGCTATCCAGAAAGCTCTGAATTGCAGGAAGAACTTCATAGACTCCATTTTAATAAAATAATTCAACATTTTAAAACATATTTCTTGAAATAATAAAAACAGAACTTTTTGCATGATTCCAACTAAGTTATAATTAACCCTTATTGGAGGCAAAACAACCCTATTGGGTTTAATGAACTTTTCCGATTTGTCGCACATTAACTACGACTTTTTTGTACATTCGCACAAAAGTCAATGTTAAAAACAACTGAAAAACCTCTAAAACTTTTAAAATCTTTTTTAAGATTTTTGGCATCAAAAAGCCAGATCCGAAAAAGCCGTGGCTTAATACATCAACCCGTTAAACTTTAGAGATTACAGAAAGACCCCCATATCTGGAAAACCCCAGGTCTGGATAATAGGCCCCACACTTGTGTCTAAGAACAGGTATCGATCAAGGCAAGCAGCAGAAGAGAAAAGTTAAAACAAGAAGAACAGAATACAATTCAGTGAAGACCTAATTTTGATGAACTATTGCAAGGGTATCTACTGCCAGGTCAGGCCCCACAAGGTTGAAAATCATTTAATAATAAAATATATTGCAGTTGCTTACTAGGAGATAGGGCCCAGATGTATCTAGGGGTTGTGTGCAAACAAGAATCCTATGTGGATACCTGTACGCAGTGTTTGAATAGTGCCTCCCATGTGGTGGAGCATAGGCTATCAAACTCAAAGCCATAGAGGGTGAGAAATGGACATCCCTTCCCTTGCCCAGTTACAGTTCAGTTACATGCTAAAGGGAGGAGAAGGGACAAAGTTTTTCTTTTTAGTACTCCAGCCTGCAGCTGGCTGTTAGCGCGGAAATGTCATTGTGGCATCTACTGCCTGGGGGTGACTCCACCTCCATCACTTTTTAGGTGCCACAAGTTATAGGAGAGTAGAGACTGGCATCATTGAGGTGATACACAATGTAGGGCATTCAATGTCTGTGCAGTCTTATGGAGGAGAATGCAAGGGCTTTGCAATGTACTGCAGGAACTTTTGGCATCGATAACCCATTGCAGCGGAACTTAGTACAGGTATGGCACCTGTTATCCAAAATGCTCAGGACCTGGGTTTTTCCGGATAACATATCTTTCCGTAATTTGGATTTTCTTACCCTAAGTCTACTAAAATATCATTTAAATATTAAATAAACTCGATAGGCTGGTTTTACTTCCAATAAGGATTAATTGTATCTTAGTACAAGGTAAGATTTTATATTACAGGAAAAAAGGAAATAATTTATTACATTTTGGATTATTTGTATAAAATTGAGTCTATGGGAGATGGCCTTCCTGTAATTCTGAGCTTTTTGGATAAAAGGTTTCTAGATAACACATCCCATACCTGTAGCAAGTTTGTACTATTCTGCAGGGGTTGCAGCATTTGGGCAGGTGGATCTGATTTCTATGGATATCCTATTAAGCCGTCTATATAACATATAAGAAAATGTTCAATGTAACAGCACTGTACCTTCCTGTTGCCTAAACCCTTACGTAGCGCGTCTGAGCTGCACAGAAAGGCAATGTTTTTCTTTCCACTCTTTCTTTTCTCTGCTGAAAATTCAAACATTTTAATTATACACAGAAAGATTTTAATTATACATAGAAAATGTTGTATCTATTACATCATATACATGTAACAAGGCAGGAATCCCTATTAAAATAAAAAGCAAGTTATTTTTCTGTTGCCCTGCCAGTACAAGCACCCTTGGGGGTTTACAAAATAGGAAATGAAAAACAATCTCCATTTACATGAAAAATAAATAAATGACTTTCCTTTACAAATTTTGATTACAATGTTTACGAAATCCCAAACCAGCCCTTTTCTCCTTTAGTCTAAAAAGCCTACAGAGCTTTATTATGTGCATTAAGTATTAGCGAAAGGCCATTTGAAGTGTATTCTACTTGTAATACATACAGTATTTCTCACCGGGGGGGCAGATTTACTTATGTGCAAATTTTCGCTTCGGAAGGCTCGCCCCTAAATTCGCACAACTATTTCAGACGTTATCTTGTGACAAGTAACTGGAGAGCTATAGAATAAAAATCTCAAAGATCACAAATAATAAAAAATTAAAACTAATTGCACATTCAATACCACTCTCTTTGCATTGAGACTGGAATATAAATAGGAGTGGGCCTGAATAGAAAGATGAGTAATAAAAAGTGACAATAAATGTGAGCATTTGTTTTTTAGATAGGGTCAGTGACCCCCATCTGAAAGCTGTAAAGGATCAGAAGAAGAAGGCAAATAATTCAAAAGCTATAAAAAAAGAGAAAAAATGAAGGCCAACTGAAGAATTAGCCATTCTATGATATACTAAAAGTTAACTTAAAGGAATACTGTCATGGGAAAACATGTGTTTTTTTCTTCAAAACACATCAATTAATAGTGCTGCTCCAGCAGAATTTTGCACTGAAATCCATTTTTCAAAAGAGCAAACAGATTTTTTTATATTCAATTTTGAAATCTGACATGGGGCTAGACATATTTTCAGTTTTCCAGCTGCCCCCAGTCATGTGACTTGTGCTCTGATAAACTTCAGTCACTCTTTACTGCTGTACTGCAAGTTGGAGTGATATCACCCCCTCCCTCCCCCCCCAGCAGCCTAACAAAAGAACAATGGGAAGGTAACCAGAAAACAGCTCCCTAACTCAAGATAACAGCTCCCTGGTAGATCTAAGAACAACACTCAATAGTAAAAACCAAGTCCCACTGAGACTGATTCAGTTACATTAAGTAGGAGAGATAACAGCCTGCCAGAAAGTAGTTCCTTCCTAAAGTGCAGGCACAAGTCACATGACTGGGGGAGCTGGGAAACTGACAATATGTCTAGCCCCATGTCAGATTTCAAAATTGAATATAAAAAAATCTGTTTGCTCTTTTGAGAAATGGATTTTAGTGCAGAATTCTGCTGGAGTAGCACTATTAACTGATGTGTTTTGAAAAAAACATGTTTTCCCAAGACAGTATCCCTTTAAAGATAAACTGTCCCTTTAGTCAGACAACATGCCCTATTGCAGTGCAAGCTTCTCTTCTACAATGCATTGTATGGTTGTATCACTCAGCCTTCAGAAGGCATTGAATAAAACTTGACATTTTGCAAAGTTAGCCTCTTGCATACATCTTTTTTTTAGATTTGAAGGGAAACAATAGTAAAACACCTGTAAACCCTGTGGGCCTTTGTGTAAAGTAGGTTTATATTATTTTAAAAAAAGTGATTTTATTTGTTTCCATCAAGTAATAATCTCTCTAATCTCCACTTCGCTGGGGAGAAATGTTTCTTGTTAGACATGTGCCTCGAAGCTACAGCCCGATGATCAAAAATGGAATTGTTTTCTGCTAATGTTTTCCCTGGAGACCTGAGTCTTGTATGAGCATGTCAGGTTTGAAGGCAAGATACAGGAGTACCTGTCAAAGTAAGACATTTAGGGGCCGATTCATCAAGGGTCGAATATCGAGGGTTAATTAACCCTCGATATTCGACTAGGAATTGAAATCCTTCGACTTCAAATATCGAAGTCGAAGGATTTAGCGCAAATTCTGCGATCGTACGATCGAAGGATTACTCCTTCGATCGAACAATAAAATCCTTCGAATCGAACGATTCAAAGGATTTAAATCCAACGATCGAAGGAATATCCTTCGATCAAAAAAACTTAGGCAAGCCTATGGGGACCTTCCCCATAGGCTAACATTGACTTCGGTAGCTTTTAGCTGCCGAACTAGGGGGTCGAATTTTTTTTTAAAGAGACAGTACTTCGACTATCGAATGGTCGAATAGTCAAATGATTTTTACTTCGAATCCTTCGATTCGAAGTCGTAGTCGAAGGTCGAAGTAGCCCATTCGATGGTCGAAGTAGCCCAAAAAAAACTTCGAAATTCAAAGTTTTTTTACTTCGAATCCTTCACTCGAGCTTGATGAATCGGCCCCTTAGTAGTGGAATTAGAAACAGTTGGAAAAGGAGTTCCATTTTTAAACAGCCATAAAAGACAAATAAAGTAAAAAAAAATATAAAATAAGCTATGACTCTTCATATTTGTGCCAATTCTAAATATATTCCATTAAAACTATGGGGTGTGTGCATATGTGCAGTTTAATAACCATTTATTGCATTTAATCACATTTTATTCCTACCATTATCCTAAACACAAACAAAGGGTCATTTATAAACAAAGTGTTTTGTGCAAAGTGCAAATAGCCATGAATTTTACCCACAATGCAGCATATTAAACCCCTTCCAGGTTCTCCAGTGTAATTGTGTCTCTGTAGGGAGTTGCATCTGCTGCATTGGCACCTGACACATGAATATAGGTGCAACTGCAAATGTTCGCAAATCAGGTGCAAAATGCTGCTAATATCCATAGGGTGTTATTTAATAAGTTTGCCCTGGTGTAGTAACCTATAGCAACCAATTAGCAGGAAGCATTTACTGGTCACCTATTTAAAAGCAAACGTCTTATTGGTTGCTATGGGTAACTGCACCTGGGCAAACGTAGTGCTTTTTACTACATATAGGGGTAAAGTTGGCCATAGACACAAAGATCTGATCGTACGAATCGAGGATTCGTACGATTTTTGGACCATGTGTGGAGAGTCCCGACATTTTTCGTCCCATGGAGATCGGATCTTTGCGTCTATGGCCAGCTTTAGAATCTCTTCTGGTGTACAGCATGAAAACAACATTGACTCTGTTTGAAAATACCTGACGACACTGCTTGATTGTAAAACCTTTTTCTTTTCTTGGAAAATCAATAAAAAACTATTGAAAGAAAACAACATTGAACGTGATTCTTTTGGTACAATTCTGCCTATTGATGCAGTGGGAATCCTATACAGGTATGGGACCTGTTATCCAGAATGCTCTAGACCTGGGGTTTTCTGGATAATGGATCTTTCCGTAATTTGGAGCCTCATACCTTAAGTCTACTAGATAGTCTTGTAAATATTAAATAAACCAAATAGGCTGGTTTTGCTTCCAATAAGGATTAATTACAACTTAGTTTGGATCAAGTACAAGCTACTGTTTTTTTATTGTTACAGAGAAAAAGGGAATCGTTTTTAAAAATGTGGATTATTTGGATGAAATAGATTCTATGGGAGACGGCCTTTCCGTAATTTAGAGCTTTCTGGATAACGGGTTTCCAGATAACGGATCCCATACCTGTAATTATTGCCTTGTTCAGGGTGGTGGCAGCTCCTGAGTTATTTTTCTTTTTATACAACTTTTTACTGGGTTTTCAAAAAAATTTTTAAACCAGGTGAAGTATACTTAAAAAGGTAAACACAAAGTACAATAATCATTACAGGAAAATACCTAAAATTACTTCTGAATATAAATGACAAAACAAGAAATATAACTTACAAATATATCTTTTTTTTTTTTTGCCCGACTCTTTTGTTATACAAATATTGATAAAAAAAATCAGCTGATTGATAGATACATACATACATACATAGATATATACATACATACATACATGGCAGCTCCTGGGTTCTTCACCAATAGGCACACTTGAGCATGGTTCAGCAGAAGGGGCAGAATGGATGGAACAGCTTGTATCTCAATCACACGGAATAGCCTCAATAAGGGCAACATTTGGGTCCATTTTTGTGTTACTGCACTTGCTTGCAAACAACCAGAAAGGTGCCCAGAATGTATCAAGCATCATTATCCCCCCGTACTAAACATTTTTCAGCAACATTTAATTTTCAACATTATTTGCATCTTTCAGCATTTCTTCCCAGAATTCCAGCTTTAAATACAGGATAGCAGTTCATGTATTTAAAGACATAGCAGTATTATAACATCTCACTGCTACATTATTAGCTAATAAGCTTTTCCCCATATAATTTATTTCATGATTTAATTTCTCAGAACACAAAAAAACTATTGAGCTAAAATGAGCTAAAGAGGACTTCCTTTTAGCTAATTATCACTAATGATGAAAATCTGTGCTTGATATAACGTGCCATTAACCACCCAATTTCTTTGGTTTCATCAGGTCTGTTCTGTTGCCATTGAAATAAAAAAAACATATATTTGTGTGATGGTTGTGGGCATTCTAAAATGTTGCCCTTGTTGTTTATGTTCTTTGAAGTAAGCAGTCACTTTGACACTTTACTTACTATTAATGAAAATGTTTTTGTCTTATAGAAATGCAGCTAGCATCTAAACATAACACAGACCGAAATGGTATGCAATAAGTAGGGATGCACCGAATCCAGGATTCGGTTCGGGATTTAGCCTTTTTCAGCAGGGTTCGAATTTGGCCAAATCCGTGTGCATGGCTGAACCGAATCATAATTTGCATGTGCAAATTAGGGACGGGAAGGGAAATTACGTGATATAAAGTTGCAAAATCTGTGCGTATTTACTGGTGGTGCTCAATCTGGGAACCTTGCTGCCAACCTTGGTTTCCGTTATCCATTCAAAAGTATAGAATCAGATGGCACACACTCGGGCAGACGTGCTAAATAATCAAGTTTTTTGAGATTATTTAGCACTACTGCCCGAGTGTGTGCCATCTGATTCACTACTTTTGAAGGGAAATTACGTAACAAATCAAGGAAGTAAAAAATGTTTTCCCCCATGTTTTCCCTTCCTGTAACGGACGCCCATTGACTTTAATGGGCACCGGTGTCAACTCTGGCGCCTATTTTGACGACGGCGAATTGTCGCCGGCGTCAAAATCGCAGTTTTGTGAATTTCTCAACAGTTTTACAAATTTCACTGGAAAATAGAATTGTATTAGATTCCTACGTAAATTAGAATCGTATTAGATTCCTACGAATCTAGTTTTTTTTCCCGAAAAAAAAAACTTGAATGTCAGGAAAGCTATTAACATCTCCAAATGGCTCAACGAACCTCTGCCATTGACTTGTACATGAATTTGGACGGTTTTGGCGAATATTCGAATTAAGACTGTTTCCATGGTCGAGGGGTGATAAATCTCACATTTAAATTTACATTCGAATAGGGGGATTAAAATTTGAATGTGGGAATTTTGACATTCAAAATTCGAATTTACTTTTCGACCATTGATAAATCACAGTGATAAATCAGCGATGTTACAATAAACATTTGGTGACTTAAGAAAACGGTGTGCTGGTTCCTCTTAAACAGTTATAAAATATATATATATATATATATATATATATTTATATATATATATATATCTCCCTGAGGAAGATCACTATGATGTGATCGGAACATTTTCTTTGGCTTGTCTATTAAAATCAGTTACTCTAATGGGCAGATTTGTAAAACTGCTTCATAAGGAGATGGGCCACTAATTTCCTTTAGAATGTATTTTCTTCTGCAATAGATGTTAGTAATTATCAAAAGGGAACCCACAACTAATACTATCCTGCATGTCCAATCACAATACTTATTCACATTAATCTGGAGCCCACTTAAAAAAAAAGTCTAAGAAGCCTTGTCCTAGTAGGTACAGTCTAGAAATGATTTGGCTGAAATTGCCCAAGAAACAGCTCAAATTTGCCAGTGAGTTGATATTACAAACATCCCAACGTATTTTATTTAGGATATAATTATGTGCTATTATGCAAGTGCCATTCCCACTGACGCTGCATGGTCTGTCAACACTTCCATTACAAACCTGCAGTAAAGCTTGATATGCTGACAGAAAAGAATAATTTAAGATGTATCTGAAAGACAACCTGTTCACACATACTTTCTGCTGAGATTTTTCCCCAGATATATAGAAAGTTGCTTGTTTCTTTTTTTCTGTAAAGACCACCACTAATATTTGCTGACTTTGTAAGTAAGAACCTACTGAATGTCTGTGTGTGGGGAGAAAGAGACTCGAAATATGTATGTGCTGTTTTAATAGAGACATAGAATGGGAGAGAGAGCGAGACAGTGCAGTGGAAATGTTCCATTCTGGGAAATCCAAGATTACATGGAGGGCAGGGGCATAACTATAGAGGAAACAGACCCTTGACTGGGGCACTGAATGATACAGTTTAAATATTAGTTTATGCTGTAGAACAAAAAGTTGAAAAATAATTTCAACTGAGTTTTCACATTGACCCCTTGACTTGGTCCTAATTTTATTGATTACAACTCCTGCAGCCATAGCAGAAGCCAATGAATGTAGAGCCAGTGTACAGAAATACCTAAATAAAACTGAAACCACATCAGGTTAACCAATGGAAGGTACTGCATTCTTAGGGGCGCGTTCACTAAAGGGCGAATGGTGGATGTTTAGAGAAAATTTGCCATAAAGACAATTCCTCGCAACATCGCTTATTTACTAAATGTAGACGAAAAATCACAAGCAAAAAACCTTAGTGCTAGAGAACTTTAGCACCATTCTGCCAGTTGATTTTTGGCAGCAAATATCTGGTTATTTATCAATATGTGAATGCTACCCTGATCGCTAAGTGGCAAACTCCCATTATAAAGATAGAGCAACAACATTGCCAACATTCCCTTTCCAAGCTACCTTTCTCCATGGCGAAAATTTGTCAGTCTCTGAAGAATTTTCCCTACTACTATTGTATGGGGAAATAAAGCGGCGAATGTTCGCCGAGAATTTTCAACATGAGAAAATTCACCACCATTCTCTTGAAAAAGTGGAGATGTGTTGTGAAAATACACCGGGCGAAGTGAGGCAAACTGTGGTGAAATTAGGTGAAGAGAAATTTCACACTTCAGTAAATGTGTAGGGTGGGCTGTCGACAAGCTTCTCAAAGCAAACCCGTAGTGTAAGTACTAATAGTAGCATTATACATGTAAGTAGGCAAATACTGCACTTTGAGTAGAAAATTAAATATGCTATTATTATTCATTGAAAATGGACAGAAAAAGTAAATGTCGCCTTTATATAATAAAGCGTTTCTAAATATGGCAGGTAAGGAATATAAATGTTTAAAACTACAGCCTGAAATATGTAAAGCACATGAGAATATGTTAATGCTTTATAAATATGTGATGATGATGATGATGATGATGATGATGATGATGATGATGATGATGATAATAATAATAAAGAAGCAGATTGTCAGCAGGACCCAAGAGATAAAGGCTTGGGATTCTAACAATATCGAATTCCAAAAACTAGGAATTGTCACCCTCTTTTACTTGCAAGAAGATGTTTTTATTTCAAAAACAGTGATTGGTCGCCTTTCTTTTTCGGTTTCGGTTTATTCTTTGGGGTTGTTAACCTTTAAATTCACTTTTGTAGTTTTTTTTAGATGGGGTCAGTGACCCCCATTTGAAAGCTGGAGAGAGTCAGAAGAAGAAGGCAAGTAATTCAAAAACTCTAAAATAAATAATAATGTGATTGAAAAGATGCTTAGAATTAGCCATTCTATAATATAATAAAATTTAATTCAAATTCAAACCACCCTTTAATTAAGCAAACCATGTGGTCATCCTTGTAACAGGAAACTGAAGAGTAATCCCCAGCTTTGGACACTTCCTCTTGGGTTTGGAACCTATGGAAGTGCTTTTGGGACTTTTTTTTTTGAGGCGTCCGTTTTGACACCGAAACCCAGAGCAGTCGCGGTAAAAAAAAGGACTTTTTCGCGATTTGTTATGCCCCGAAGCTGTTCCAAGTCCGAAGCTATCCCATCTAAAACCTGCTGAATTCATATAAAAATCAATGGCAGATGTCCCTTTAACCATTTTAACCCTCACTAAATGTTTGGAGTTTTATGGGTTTGACACGATAAAACTAATTTTTCATGGTTTTTCGGGAGTCAAGTGCGAGAAAATTGGGTTTTTCGCTCGACAATCCGAAAAAGTTGAGGTTTTTCCTGATCTTATATTTTTGAGCCTTTTTCTTGATAGATAAGGGTAAATCGTGGATTCTAGTTTGGTTGGAATTGTTAAAAAAAAAATCTAAAAAAATTCAGATTTTGATAAATAACCCCCTTGGTCTGGACCCCCGTACCTTATAATAATGTAACACATATATAAAATATTGTTGTATCAGTATAAAGATATAGATAAAAAATATCCAAAATATAGCAAACAGACCTTGGGGAATATCAAAAAGAGCAGATAAGCGTTGACGTTGCCATTGAGGCAGTGCCTTTTTAGTTTTGTATGATTCTGTTTTTGGGTTGGCCATCCCATCTGGTCAGCAACCCAACCAGGGGAATAGATTTGTATTATAGTAGGAGCTGTAGTAGCGGAACCTGGGCTTGATTGGCTTAACCAGGGTGCAGTATATTCAAGCTCACAATAAATCATGGCGTGTCTGTGTATGTGGCTGGGCTAGAATAGAAGAAATGGGGTCAAGAGGGTGTGGGATCTGCATACAGCAAAACCCAAGAGCTTTTTATTAGTGTCATACTATTATTAGGCAGTCATTATCTTTGCTATGAATTATGCCTTGTCCCTCTTGTAACCTTTCCTATTTAGTTAAGGCCATTGCCAATATATTCTGCCAGGTTTTGCAAGTACAGTGAGGTGTGAGACTAGTAATTGTATCCTTAGTCCTGATCCTGCTTTTTCACACACCCAAGTGGAAAAAGAGTGATACATGCTCTATGTATGTATGTAAGTATGTATAGAGACGGAATAGACTTGCAATTGTTCTAAGCAGATATTTCTCAATGAAGCTGATGTGGAATCTCACTCATTTCACTTCCCTGCCTGTACTGGAGGCTGCAGTTAGTAAATAGAAAGGCTCAAATACGAAAGTCAAACAAGCTCTTTTAAAAGCAACTGAGCATTTCATTTTGACAAAGCCTGTTGCTGAGCGTCATTCTAAGAGAAAACAGGGATAACTGGTATTTCTGCGTGCTGGCTGCTTTGTAGCGATGTTCTTCTAGGACCAATGAGTCTGAATTACTTTTGAAACGGATGGGGGGGCCTCGGTAATGCAACTTAAAGGTGCATACTCTAAGTACTGATGAGTACTGTTTGTTTCCCTTTAAGTGACAGTAGAGTATGGCTTGTTGCACACTCAACATTCCTCAGTGAGCACTGCCATATGACTTGACTGGCAAGTACATGTATTGGACCCAGGTCTGGACTGGGAGTCAAAATAGGCCCAAACAGGTCCCACCAGCCCACTAAATACTTACTTTCCCTGGCACCTGATAGCAGCCCCTCTGGCATTTGCCAGAACCCACAGATTGCCAGTCCGGGCCTGATAGGACCTTTTATCCAGAATGCTCGGAACCTGGGGTTTTACCGAATTTGGATATCTATACTTTAAGGCTGCTAAAAATTGATTAAACATTTAATAAACCCAATAGAATTGGTTTGCCTCCAATAAGGATTAATTATATCTCAGTTGGGATCAAGTACAAGATACAGTTTTATTATTGCAGAGAAAAAGGAAATATGTTTTAGAATTTAGAATTATTTTATTATAATGGAGTCTCTGGGAGATTACCTTGCCGTAATTCAGAACTTTCTGGATAATGGGTTTCCGGATAATGGGTTTCCGGATAACTGATCTCATATACGGACTTTATCCATAGCCCTTTACTGACATAGAATGTTGTGTCCTGTGAATGTTTGTTCATATTCTCTGCTCTCTTGATTCTGACTTCTGTAGCAATGTAGCAGAAGCCAACTGTTTGACAGACCTGGAGGAGAACTGCTTTCTGCTACATTGTTTCAGAAGGGGATTTAAAAAAATACTGATTTGATCTCCATTTACATTTGCAAATTACCTTAAACCCACTGAAAACTAATGACTATGTATTGGAAAGTTGCTTAGAATAACATTTTCTTTCATTGCACAAGAAAAGAGTTTTGCAACATGGGGTACTTTATTTTAGGGATGCATCCAATCCACTATTTTGGATTCAGCCAAACCCCCGAATCATTTGCAAAAGATTTGGCCGAATACCGAACCGAATCTGCATATTCAATTCGGGGTTGGGAAGGGGAAAACATTTTTAACTTACTTGTTTTGTGACAAAAAGTCACTCGATTTCCCTCCTGCCCCTAATTTGCAAATGCAAATTAAGATTTTTATTCGGTTCCGCAGGTGCATCCCTACTTTATTTATTATAATACACAAGTTTCAGTGAGTCATGTGACAGAAATGACATCACTAATTATAACTGATGACATCACTAAGCACCGTTTATAAGGATATAATTTACAGGATATTCATGACTTTTGTGTAGGGATAATGTACTCCCTACTGTAATTTATAAAGATATTATGTCACGGAGAAGTTATGTGACCATATAAATGCACGAGGCCGAAGGCCGATTCCTTTTATACAGGTCACATAACTCCAAGGTGACTTCTAATATCTTTATAAATTTCAGTAGGGGGTACATTATGCATTATAATCTACATTTTGTGTGAAATGTCTGGAGGGGAGTGGGGGTCGGCGTCCAATTCTGGTCGCCGGCATCCAATTTGGGCGCACCAGCGTTCAATTTGAATGTGGCGGCATCCAATTCAGACGCGTGTGTCAAATTCGGCGGCCAGGGACCCCTGTTATAAATGGTGCATTCTGACGTCAGAACGAGCCGTTTATAAGGATATAATTTACAGTCTGGTCCCATAGGGAAATGACCAGACTGTATATATATATATATATATATATATATATATATATATATATATATATATATATATATATACACACACACACACACACACACACACACACACACACACACACACACACACTGTATATAATGTCACCAGAACATATGGTAGGATGAATATAGTGCCAACTTCATATATAATACCTCCATCTCATTCATTGTTGAATTTATTAAAATCAGACCATGGCATTAGAGTGGAGGACTCCTTTAAACACAATTTAATTGAAAAGACTTTTAGATTGTTAAGTAGTGGAATCTCTCTCTCTCTCTCTCTCTCTCTCTAAAATAATTGCCAAATCCCCCACCTTATAAATTAGGAAAGACACAAGGAGAGTTGATTTTCTAGGCATAGTTATGTAACTATATAAGCAGAGAAGCTGTTGGAAATATGTTTGCCCCAAGCTGCACAAAGGGAACTACAAACACCTTGTGAAATGGGGCAAACAGTATAAAATATACAGCTGGGGCCCATGCATCCTAGGAACTGGAGGCCAAAATTCTAAGTTTTAAAATATATATTTATTTTGTACATTACAATGCCAACAGCATTCCTGTATTATTGTATTACCATCTATTCTTATTTGGCTTTGAGGGTTTTTTTTTTTTCCATATCCCCTATATCATTTTACATTTGATTCCCCCCTCTCCATTACACTGATCGAATATAAGGCATAATTTTATAGTTAACATATTGGCTAAAGATTAAACACAATAACTATGTGAAATATGGACCTCTATTTAAACAATGGCTGGCATTTATTTGAAATAAACCCATGGGGGGAGTGTTTGTGTGTCGGCCAGTTGCTAGTGTTAGGATGCTTATTAACGTTTCGAGCAATCCCAGGAATGTTCTAATAATATTATGATGCTGTAAAAAAATCTTTTAATATATGCAAGTAACAATTTGGATACACCAGTGATATAGTCCTTCGTTGTAGTTTGTTAGAAAGTAACAACAGCGTCATCTGTGGGTTTGGGCTGATATAAAATCCGATATCTTGCAATAGAGTTCACACAGCAAAAATGAAATCAACTTTTGCCATGTAAATATTCTCCTGCCACACTGGCAACCTGGAAATAAAATCTGTAGAAGAGATATAGCCCTAAGGAGAAGGAGTAAGGGGAGAAAATACACTAGGTAGGGACTGGAACGTTCCATGGAAAGTTATTAAATACTGTTAATAAATAGCAACCATTCACTCAGCAAGATATTCCATTATCTCCTGAAGCAATGCTGTTAAACCTACATGACAATCTTCCAAATAAGAGCCTAGAAATGCTGACCTTTCAAGTATTAAATACCTGTAAACTCCTGATAGCTAGGAACTGGAAAAAAAGAGATTCCAAATATCCACCAAATACAAAAATACATAACTAATAACTTAGAATATGAAAAAGCAGTGTCAAGAGGTCTGAGAGAGAAAAGAATAATGCAGGAAGCATATAAACGTTGGCTAAGACCAAAACATAAAGCCTACAATGTCTAGGACTATCTTTAGTAGTAACTATCCTGGGAGGTATAAAATCTTTATTTTTTTTTAGATTTATAGTTTATTTCAGATCTTACTCCCTAGAGAAGTATATGAAGATACAATGTGTGTATTTGTTGGAAAAACATAATAAATAAAGAGAGAATAAATAAATAAATAGCAACCATTGAATAGTTACCTATAAACAAATAGATATATTTTCTAAAATAAACTCAAAATCGAGTTTTTGCTTATAGAAAAGAAAGCGTAATTGCGCTTTAATGTTATTGGTAAATGTCATTGCTGTTTATATTTTCTGCACTGCTGATTTGGACTCCTGAATCAATGCAACAGCTGACCTCGGGTGGGATCAATTCAATATCGA
>NC_054375.1:29159693-29169693 GCF_017654675.1 Xenopus laevis
CAACTTACATCCCCCCCACCCCATATTAACATTAAAATGGTTTAGTGTATTTCGGATTATCTCAAAATTCTGTGCAAGAGCAGAAATGGGAGATATTATTCCATATAAATTTATTACTGAATTTCAGAAATATGACTCTAGGTCCTGACTTTATTTGCTGATTAGTGATATATATATATATATATATAT
Organism: Xenopus laevis; assembly: GCF_017654675.1. Lineage (NCBI taxonomy): Eukaryota > Metazoa > Chordata > Amphibia > Anura > Pipidae > Xenopus > Xenopus laevis. The sequence continues at coordinate 29,159,883 of NC_054375.1, forward strand.
ATATATATATATATATATATATATATATATATATATATATATATATATATATATATATATATATATATATATATATATATATATATAGGAAATCTGTATACCACACTTGCAGTTAAACTAAGTAAAACGTACCATTTTTAATAATTGCATTTTGTTAGAAGTTCCCAAGCTAAATTATTGATGTATATATTGTATATATTATTATATCAATATATATTATATATCAATATCTATATCTATATATATATATATATTTCTGGGAAACACTTGAAGCTAAACTAAATAAGTCCCACCTTTAATAATTGCATTTTGTTAGAAGTTTCCAAGCTAAATTGGACTGTTTATTGCACATAAAGATTTTTATATTTTTTGGGGTTTTTTATATTTTTGTTTATGGGTTTTTATATTTTTATTTGTTATGGGTTTTTATAGTTTTATTTGTTATGCTGAAAAGGACATAAATCTGTAAAGTGGGGTTGATTCTTTTTTCCAACGAAACCCAGCCTGGTCACTCGCACCTCTTTTATTCATCGGGAAAATATCCTTAAACATCGAGCAACAGAATTATGAGCAGGGTTGAGCCCAATCATTCGAATAAGAATAAATATTTTGACGTTTATAAGAACATATAGCAGAAAACTGTCAAGAGGCTGAAGCTAAAATGCTTGCTATCTGTGTCATGACAATGGGGTCTGTTCTGGGAGATTTCCAGTAAGTCGGATTGAGAAAAGGAGCTACTTGTGCGGTAAGTCTTTATATAGACTTGTGAGGGTCCATTCACCTAGAACTCAATACTTGACTTGTATAGGGGGATATGGCCTGGGTACATAAATACACTGACTCCTGTGTGGGTGTCTGCAGGCGCACTTAGCTCTTTGGCACCTATTCGCATACCTATATATAACTATTTATCTATATACATCTATATATCTATATATATATATATATATATATATATATATATATATATATATATACACACACACACACATATATCCTTATGTATGGACTAAAACCCACAAACCAAAGTATTTTATAGCTCTAATACCCTTGAGCATTTCATTAGTTTCCATTTTTCAAATCTGGAACTTTTCCCAGTATTTATACACCCCCCGATCCACCACCCCACCCCAGACTCCTTTAAAAGCAGGGGGCTATTTATTGAATGGTCTAAAGTTTACTAAAATCTGGGTTTTTACGCACAAGCACGCCATGCACAGACACACACATAAGCGCAAAGCAACATGTACACTACAATAGCCACATCAGCAATCATTCATACTCATCATACTCTGCATTAACACTGCCATGGACTTACACAACCCACCATTAACATTTACAAAAATACTTATAAATACAGAAACATGTTGGTAACACCAGCACCCATGAACACTATAAACATAACACAGACACTAAGTTTTACAGCACTCATAAATACACACATTATTACCAAACACACTAATAGTTTATTAAAACCAATCCGTGGATCCCATTTGGGTACCACAGTCATGCCATGTATGATTATTGCGATTAGCGGTAGTCTAACCCAATTTACAAAGCTAGAGGCAAAAACTTTGCATGGACTTGCAATTCATGCATGCCTCTTGATGGTTGGTAGGATTTTGTTGGAACAGGTGAGATGTGAACAGAATTTCATAGAATGGGTATAATTGATATTTCTGAAATTTCACTTATTTACTAAGTTCAAGAAAGTTCTTCCTGTGTTGTTGCAAGAGTGGGAACTGGACTATATATATATATATATATATATATATATATATATATATATATATATATATATATATATATATATATATATATATATATATATATATATATATATATATATATATATTAGAACCCCCATTTTACGTTTTTCAGGGGACCAGAAAAAAATTATGTAAAATCCAGGAAAATGTAAAATGAGGGAAATTATGCATAATATATAGGCGGGACCACAAAACAACTTTGTAAAATGAGGGAAAACATAAAATCAGGGGATGTAAATATGTCCTTGAGAAAGGTTCCTGTGTGGAGCCGAAACGTCGGTTTAATAAACTATCATCTTTATTCATCAGATAACCTTATTCCTCCAACTTTTTAGTGCAAATCATGTGAGTGCCAGTATTTGAGACTCTCTCTCTCTCTCTCTCTCTCTGCTTGCCAGGGATATAGAGATATAAGATTACAGTTTATCAGAACATTTTCTAATGATGGAAAAACATAAAATATGCAGTCTCAAGTATGCCCTTCTTTCTAGTTCTTGCTACTACCCGGGTGTAAGTATCCCTATAGTGGCTCCAAGGGGAGCCAGAAGTGTGAGCCAAAAGACCTGCCCTCATCCTCCCCCGAATAGTTGTGCAGAACAGAGTTGCTGATGTAGGTGCTGCTGCCAGACAGAGCCTCCTTTCAGTCTCATATACACCGCCACTATGCTCAGTCCATAATGCCATGAAAAGATGTTACCCCCCACCCCACCCACTGAAATGGAAATGAGCTGAAACCAGAGAGATTGGATATTGCGATTAATTTCCAAACTAATTTGCTGTGGGTAGGATGTAAGTAGAGAACTAGTTAAAAGACACCGGGGGCTTTAAAAAATGAACACATTGACCTTTTGCTGCTGGTTTTAACTATTATTTTTTTACATGCAAATCATTTCCTTTTCTCCAGCCTTTATTAGGGGCCATATGAAATGCACCTTTCAATCTGAGAATGCCTTGAGGTTCAAGTCCTGGGTTTTTACTTCTCCATCTGGTCTTGGTTTGGTGCCTCGGCTATTTTTACTGTGTCTCTGAGCAAAATGAAAGGACTTGCATGGGGCAGAGAAAGGTCCCCTTCACTTCCTGGTACCACGTGTTCTCTCAGATGGGCGAGCTCTCCACACACACACCGACCCATTTATCTCATCTGTGTCTCTATTTCTTTATTGCTGTCTACTACCTATTATATTATTAGCATCTATCTATCTATCTATCTATCTACACAAAGAGTGAAGAATTCTTTCCATAAAAATGAATATCATTTCTCTCCTCCTATAATCTGGAGTTAATATTTTTTCCATAATAATTAAATAATTTCCTTCATTTTATCACATATTTGTTTCGACATAATCTATGTATTATCCACATCCATATTACCCAAAGATATAATTTCTACCTCATCTCTATGATAAATTAATATCTATCTATCTATCTATCTATCTATCTATCTATCTATCTATCTATCTATCTATCTATCTATCTATCTGTCTATCTATCTACACAATGAGTGAAGAATTTTCCATACCAATGAATATTATTTCTCTCCTCTTTTCTCTTATCACATATCTGTTTACATATAATCTATTATCCACATCATAGATACAATTTCTACCTAATCTCTGATATATTTATCAAATCACTGTCTCTGTTTATCTTTCTCTTTTTGTCTGTCTATCTTCTTCTTTCCATAATAATGAAATAATTTCCCTCAATTTATCACATAATTATTTCGACTTAATCTATGTATTATCCACATCCATATTATCCAAAGATACAATTTCTATCTATCTATCTATCTATCTATCTATCTATCTATCTATCTATCTATCTATCTATCTATCTATCTATCTATCTATCTATCTATCATGTATAGTGAATCTAATTGTCTGTCTATGACACATCCATTTAGATATCTATAATTTTTCTATGTAGTGTCCATATATGTCTGTATCGATCTATCCTTCATTCTGACCTTCACAAGTATATATGAGCTCCTGCAGGCAGTATCTCTGAGACAGCAGATCTCTCCTTATCAGCGCCTGTTGCTTCTTCCAGTTTAACCAGCGCTGCTGTTTTTAACCCCCGGCCGCCATTGCGACAAAAAATGTCATCTATATCTCCTGTCTATATCTGCCGCTCTCTGCAAATCACTGCCGTTTATCTATTTATTTTGGTCATTTCTTTCTTCTTTTTCGCTATCCTTCCGAACTCCGAAAACATCTGCTTAGTATGTGTTATGTAAATGGGTCATCTAAAAGTCTGCCCAGGCTTCAGTCGAACCTCCTTTCTTTGCACTTGGGAGGAAAAAAAGCATGACGACAATTTTTGTACTTGGCCTGTATTGTAGGGGATACGTGTTTGCTGACCTTGTTTTCTAACTACCTTACACATGGATTCTTTTGTCGGACGAGGATGGAACAAGCCAGGTTGTCCAGGAGTCACCCACATAAAATCATATCATTATGAAATTGAGGGACCCCCAATATTCAATAAGGCGACCATATATATCTATATTTATTTAGCCCCACCGCAATTTTATTATTACGCCGAACTGATTTTGTTTTTATACACACGCGTCAGCGCCCTGTGCAACCTGCATGTGAGCGGATGGTTACATTTAGGTCTTAAATGTTTGTGAAATATATCCAATTATATTCGATATATCCGGCTGTTTTTGCAAAGGCAAAATTACAGTAAAGCAAATAAAGATGGGGCAAGAATTACTATGGGCCTTTATTAACACACGCACAAGCATATTAACACACATATAAACACACAGACACACAAACACATAAAAAAAAACACAGGCACACACACATATAAACACACACACACACACATATAAACACACACACACACATATAAACACACACACATAAAAAAAAGGCACACGCTCATATAAACACACACACACATATATAAAAAAAACACAGGCACACACACATATAAACACACATATAAATACACACACACACACATATAAAAAAAACACAGGCACACACTCATATAGAAACACACACAAACACATATAAATACACACACATAGACACACACACACAAACATAAAAAACACAGGGACACACATATAGACACACACACATAGACACACACATAGACACACACATAGAAACACACACACACAGAAACACACACAAACACATATAAACACACATAAAAAACACAGGCACACACACACAGACACACACACTGACTGGCTTGTTCTGTGACGTCACTAAAGATCATCTAAAAGGGGGGCAGTAGCTAGAGTTGTTAGAGGTGAATGGTGCAATTTAGCACATATGCCAAGAAATTAAGACTTATATTGCCTCAACACACACAAACTTAATATATTTATATTTCGACACTTAAAGTCAACAAGCTCCATTGGCCCATTTGCAGTCATAAGTGTCTTTCCTAAACCACTTGGTTGTTCTTATTAATTCTCTGTACGTCTGTCCTATGCCCCTTTCTCAGAAAACGGGACTGGCACTTACCCTGACCCTGGCCTCAGTCAGATTGGTCCATACAGCAATCTCCTCTCTCATGCTCATGTCTGGATATCGGTTCCTCTGGAAAGTGGCCTCCAGCTCCTGCAGCTGCTGGCTGGTAAAGTGAGTCCTTTGTCTCCTCTGCTTCTTTTTCTTGCTGGGATCATCCCCATTCCCGTCCTCTCCTTTTGGCTCCCCGGTTCGTTCTTTCTCTGTCAAACATATCAAGATATTATTAGGTGAGTCCCATGTGGGCCTATGAGTGGAAGCGTTGCATGAGAGCTCAAGGAGGCATCATAGATCCATACCCACATTAATTAAAATGAATATGTTTATTTATATGTTTATATACACACAATATACATATATTCGTATTTGTATATTTCTGTCTTTTTTTGTTGTTGTTAGATTTATAGTTAATGTTAGATCATACTCCTTTAGAAGTATATGAAGATACTTTGTTGGAAAAAACACAATAAATAAAGAGCAAAAAATAAAAAATACTTGGATATATATCTACTTATAGTGAGGGATCACCAATTTTAACATTTTTTGCAGTTTGTTTACAATAGTTTGGGGCTCTTTGTTTATTGCCACCATCCCAATATAATGACAAGGTAGGCATTTCCTAAAATGACTTAAAAACGACCCCCTTTTTTCTTTATAAAATACGAATTAGCTATTCATATTACTAAATGACATTTTAAAAAAGTGAAAAATATGAATAAAATACGAACACGCAAACAAGACGCACTTGTATTTTTGCACCAAAAAAAAAAAACAATTTTAAATTGCCATGTATTTTGTTTTTCTTGAGTAGAAAAAATATCTATCTATATTGGTACCTTGAAAGAGGGATCTGACTTGCGTCAGTAAATTGAGAACAATGTTTTGTCAAACTAAGGAAATACCTAGCGACCCATACTTGGATTTTATATTCTAAATTAAATTAAAGTCATCGATCGCTTTTGATCGGCTGTGAAATTGAACGAATAAAATGGTGTGAGCTCTAGGGTTTTCTATTTCAAATCCACACTTGTGGAATAGATTTATAATAAGATCATTTATGTTTTTTTTTTTTTTTGGAACGAAAATATTGACAACTGCTTTGAGTTTCAGTCCTGCCAAAACAGCAGTAAAAAGAATAAAAATAATTAAAAAAAAAAATTGAATGAGTCCTTTCAGTAGCTGCTGCTTTGAATAGGCCGCAGATAAATAAACCCCATGGGAGGGGAACTGCCATACTTGTAGTGAGGTTACCTAAACTGACCTGTGTAATCTCCAGTGTTTGGGAGAGAAGTGTCAGATATCTAGAAATTAAATATTATCAGGATTCCTAAGCAAACACTGTTCAGGGTAAGCAATCGAGTTCTGCAGCAGAAGTAAAAAGATTTAAATCTCAAAAGCACACACAATAAAAAAAAAGAAAAAAAAAAAGAAAATACACTTTTTTTTTCTCCATATAGTAACTAGATCTGTTTCACCGGGATTAGTTACTACACCACAATAGATTTTTTTTTTTTGCATTTACCGCAGACCCTGTTTTTTGAGATTCTTTAAATTCATGGGGTCTTTTTCTTTGGGGTTTGTGGGAGTGGAATAAAGGGTGAGGTTAGACTGATTCTTTATTTATTTATTTATTTTCCAAAGGATCAGCAGTAAAAAAAAAAAAAAGTCTCATTCACTCCCTATATTCGTGCTAGGCCTGTCCTCAAATAATCTGAGGCAACAGATGTCTCTATTCGTTTCCCAAATGTGAATTCGTCATATGTTTGCTTTTTTTTTTCTTCCTAAAAGACTATAAACATGCCAGTTTTGAAGCTGACCATACCAAACATCGAGCCTGCACATTCAGAAACCACTAAAAATAAAGTCAAGCGATGGGGAAAATACAACGTATGCGATTTATCATGAAGCGCAAAATGCACGCGTAATATAGGAGATTGGCTGGTGTGAATGAAGAGCTGGGCACTGAGCAATTTAAATTGTGTCAGATTATACACTCTGATATGAAACTGCTTCCCTTACCTTGATAATCCATCTGAGCACAAAAAAAGCGCATATTTATTTGTAATTTACTGTAAATACACAGAGACAATTTAGTTACCTGCGATTTCAGTATCAGAAGACTCACTGGCTGAATTGTCCATGGGATCCCTGGCTTCAGATGATCTCTGCAAATGGAAACTGGTGGCCATGTCGTGGGAAGGCTGGGGTCTTAAACTCTCAGGCAATCTTTCCAAATTCATAGCTCCTTTAAAGGAATCCATGGTCAATCACTTCTGCTCATGAAACGCCTGTTCCACACACACACACACACTCAACAAATCCTACACAAACCAAAAAAAATCAAATCCAGTTTCTGCCCTTCAAAGGGTGGTGGCCCATTAAAAAAAAAAACGCTGAAAGAAGTTTTTAGGGAAAAAAAATGCGTCTTCTTTTTCAGATTTCCAAGCAGAAGTGCATGAGTGTTAGACGTGCGAGTTGCTAGCCCTGCTCGTTTTTAGCTAAGGAGATTAAAGAGACCTGCCCTTGCTGAAATGCCTGCAGTTTGGGGAATCTCCGCCCACCTGGGGTTAATACCTCCCTGTCTTGCGAATAAATTACTATGTGCAGCTCCAGCCCAGCCTACAGTCTAGCACTGAGAGAGAGAATGAGCTGCTTTTTTTTGCTCCCTACAGACGCCTGCAACTGCATCCAGGGGCACCAGATTGCTAACAGCTCCTTTCTTAAAGAGACACTACCCATTGGTGAGCTGGCTGCACAATCCCAGCCTCACAAGTTTAATTTTTTTTTTTTTCCACATTCAAGAAAGATTCCTATTTTCGATCACTTCTGCACAACACAATTACACAGATATAAACCTTTTCTTTTTCAGTTTAAGTTCCCCTTCCCTACTCCAACACTTGGTTGAACTTTCCAGGCCAGGTGATTTATTTCTCTTGTTCTACCTCCAAGCCCATGTGAGCACTTTGTCTTACTTCAAATATTGATAAAGTCGCACAGATCACCAAAGTAAATATATACCTTCATACCAATCAACAGTTCGTTGGGGCAGAGAAAGAGCTCCTCCGCCTTTGTTAAAGCCTGACATTTCTGCACTCCAGGCAGAGATGTGTTTTTTTTTTAATTTTTCTTTTTTATTTAACTGAAAAAGAACCAGTTTGCAGGGCAAGCAACAACATTAAATCTATAGAATGTTTTAAAGGGTTCACATTCCCATACATTTTGTAATTACAGTATATACAAAATACAAATACATACGGTAGCATTACATTGTTATTATTATTATTATTATTATTATTATTAATAATAATAATAATAATAATAGCAATAATAATAGCAATAATAATAATAATACTATTATTACTACTACTAATAAACATAATAATAACAATAATAAAATGAATTAGTCTGAATAAAGACAGTTTCAATAAAATGTTTCACATGGAGAATCAAGGCAAATATTTGATGAGACAATTCTGCTGGGTAATAATATATGAAAGATGGACTTTGTTTATGGAATGGAAGGATATTAACGTGATGGATCTGGACTATGTTGGGAGCGGATCCTATTGATAGAGAGAGAGAGGTGGGGGCGGTTAGTTTTGGGCAGCAGGAATAATAATTAGTCCTACATTTAAGTAAACACCGACATCACCCTGACCTTTATCCTCTGGAGCTTTTCATGAGCTGATTTGTTAAACGGACACACGGGTCAATAATATAGCAATTCTCATTGTGCTCATAGTATAACTTGTTAGTTTAAAGGAGAAACATTGAATAAACCCCCCCCCTTCCATTCCAAACCCCAGTCATGCTTGATGTGATCAGTTTTCATAGTCTTGTCTTCTACTCTAATAAAGCATAGGCCCTGTCTCTCTCCAAGGGAAGAAGGGAAGGGTCTATACACACAGAAGGAAGTATATATATATATATATATATATATATATATATATATATATATATATATATATATATATATATATATATAATACACAAAAGCCATGAATATCCTGTAAATTATATCCTTATAAACGGTGAGTTCTGATGTCATCAGTTATAAACGGTGAGTTCTGATGTCATTTCTGTCACATGACTCACTGAAACTTGTGTATTATAATAAATAAAGTACCCCCAGTTGCAAAATATGAGGATATTAGAAGTTACCTCGGAGTTCCATGACCTGTATAAAAGCACTTGGACTTCAGCCTCGTGTTTTTATATGGTCATGAAACTCCTCGGTAACTTATAATATCCTTATATTTTACAAGAGGGGTTACTTTATTCACTATATAAACGGTGAGTAGTGATGTCATTTTCATCACATGACTCACTAAAACTTGTGTTTTATAATAAATAATGGAAGTCATGGAACTCCTCCGTGACTTATATTATCCTTATATTTTACTATTGGGGGTACTTAATTCACTATATATGTGTGTGTGTGTGTGTGTGTGTGTGTGGTGTGTGTGTGTGTATATATATATATATATATATATATATATACACACACATATATATATGTGTATAATATATATATCTGTATAATATATATAT